>NW_026000020.1:6796314-6852123 GCF_001458135.2 Marmota marmota marmota
CGCGCCCGGCGCCCGGGGATCGTCCGCCGGCACACAGCTCAGGTCGGCCGGCTCCGGGGGCTGGGGGGACAGCAGAGGGGTCTGCAGCGCCGCCCGCTGCCGCTGGGCCTCCCTAGGTGGCCAGCGGACACTGGCGGGTCCGCAGTCAGCCTCACTCTGCTCAGTTCGTGGAGTGTAACTCGCTGGGAGTTAGGGGTGAGGATGGTGGTGGCGAAGCTGCAGATTGACGGGGAAAGCCATTGTCACTCCGGCCAGGCTCTGAGTAAAGCAGGACGGGAGATGGGGGGTGTTTTCAACTCCCAGCCCACGCCCAGGCGCAGGTGTCTTTCCCCAGCCCCTTTCTCTTTCAAAGTGACTCTCAAGGAAGGACTAGAGAGCCCTGGTCTGGTCCTTTCATGAGAGGCACTTTGAAGCTTGCCACTCTAGCCATCTTGGAGGAGGAAGCCTAAACCAAGCCAGGGCAGTGGCCCACGTCTGTAATCCCAGATACTTGGAAGGCTGAGGCAGGAGGATCACAAATTTGAGGCAGGAAGATCACAAGTTTGAGGCCTGCAACTTAGCGAGATACTCTCTTGGGGGAGGAAAGAAAGAAAGAGAGAGAGAGGGAGGGGAGGGAGAGAGAAATAGTACGCATGTAACAATAGGTAGTACAAATTACACCATCATGTATAACTATAAATGCACGAATAAAATAAGGAAAAAAAAATAAAAATGAAAAGGACAGGGGATGTAGCTCAGTTGCAGAGGATTTACCTAGCATGTGTGAGGCCCTGGGTTCAATCTCCAGCACTAGAGAGGAAAAAAGAATCCTAAACCTAGGGGCAGCTCTGCTGATGACACAATTATATAAAAGAATGTAATAAAGTATGGAGGCTTGGACACGCTGTATCACTCATTAAGAAATGCCAACAGGCTGCTCCAGGTGGCCCACACCTGTAATCACAATGGATCAGGAGGCTGAAGCAGGAGAATGTCTCAAAAAAGGCAGGGGTTGGGGCTGGGGTTGTGGCTTAGGGGTACAGCCCTTTCCTGGCAGTAGTAAGGCACCAGGTTCCACCCTCAGCACCACATAAAAATGAAAGTACTGTGTCCATCCACAACTAAAAAAAAATTTTTTTTAAAGATGGAGGATGTGTCTCAGTGGTTAAATGCCCTTGGGTTCAATCCCTGGTACCCAAAATAAATATATACATAAAAACATACATACAGAAAGAAAGAAAGAAAAAAAGAAACCCCCATGGGCAACAGGGCTGGGGACTTGTGTAGTGACAGAACACTTGCCCAGCATACTCAAGGCCCTGGATTTGCAAACCCAGTAAAGGGGTGTGCGGGGGGGATCCATGATGAATTTCCTTAAATGGATTTGCAGAGTATCAGAAAAAGCCCTCAGTCTTCCTGTCCTTTGTCAGCTGTCTGAGGAGCAAAGGAAATGATGACCATTATATACTAACTGAAACCAATCTGCTGAAAGACAGGTCAAGTTCCAAGTCTTGTTATCCCGGGCAATGCAGAGGGAACCTCCACACAACTTGGATAGAATTTCCAGAACTACTGACTTATCTAATTGTGGATCAGGATAGACCCTGATGTTTGACATGACTGAAGTTCCAAAGCTTACTTTTTTCTAAACTTGAATGATGAAGCATGGATTAACACGTCATTACTGAGCAGTACTGTGGAAATTCTGTTATATTTCCAATTATGACATGACAGTGTTGGGATGACACATTTCATAGTGTCAATAACAATGATTTTTAAAATTATTGTTTAAAAATGTGGGCTGGGGCTGGGGCTCAGTGTTTGAGCGCTTGCCTAGCATGTGTGAGGCACTGGGTTCGATTCTCAGCACCACATTTAAATAAATTAATAAAGTAAAAGTACATCGACAATTAAAAAAAATTTTTTTTTTTTAAAAATGTGTGTTCGGGCTGGGGTTGTGGCTCAGCGGTATCACGCTTGCCTAGCACATGTGAGGCCCTGGGTTCGATCCTCAGCACCACATAAAAATAAATAAAATAAAGGTATTATGTCCAACTACAACTAAAAAATAAAATATCAAAAAAATAAAAATAAAAAATGTGCGTTCAGCCAGATACACTGGTGCACACCTTAATTCCAGTGACTTGGGAAGCTGAGGCAAGAGGATCGATCACAAGTTTGAGGCCAGCCTCAGCAACTTAGCAAGACCTCTTGAAAGAAAAGATAAAAATGGCTGAGGAGGGCTGGGGTTTGGCTCAGTGGTAGAGGGCTCGCCTAGTATGTGCGATGCCCTGGGTTCGATCCTTAGCACCACATAAAATTAAATAAAACAAAGATATTGTGACCAATTACAACCAAAAAATAAATATTAAAAAAAGTGGCTGGGGATATAGCTCAATGGTTAAAACACTCAGGGTTCAATCCCCAATACAGGGGTAAAGGGGAGGAGGGGAGAAGAGATAAGTTGGCTGCTATACCGAATTAATGATTCTAAGCTAGAAAACTAATTAACTTAAATATCATACTTAAATTTAAAAAAAAAAAAGCCCTCTAGCAACAGAGATTTCTTATCTTGTTCTTTGGTGTTTTTTTCTTCTTTAGCCTGACGTGAAGCAACTGTTGGCTTACTCAGTGAGATAATAGAATAATTTGGACTCATGTGTGCTGATGGGTGATTGTATGCACATGCCACATGAGAGTGACCCTTGACAATGGTCATTCTAACACTTTCACTCACTGTGGTGGCTATCTACCCTTGTTAAGCAAGGAAATATGGTAGTTTTCTCCCAAATAAATTTATTTGCATCATTTTAAAAAGTAAGTGCAGAGTTGAGGTGTAGTTCATGGTAGAGTGCTTCCCTTGTGTGCATCCTGGGCTCAGTAGCCAATACTACAAAAAAGAAGTAAGAACATTAAAGAGTGCCCAGAAAGTCCCTGTGTAATAGCCTTGTTTCTATTTGCCTGCAAAATCTAAAACTTTTGAAAACTATAAGTCTTTTTGAGTAAGAACAGTTGTTCAAATACTAGATAATATTGGAACATCAAAAATCAATTTAGAACAGAGGGCTAATAATTTTCCTAAGCTCTTGATTAGTGAAAAGATGTTATAGATACTGCTCAATTGTTGCTACTTATTCCAGGAGACAGTACAGAGTTTTCAGTTAATGAAGAATCAGACATGCCCAGTTATCCCACTCCTCAGCTTATACCTAAGGACTTAAAATCAGCATACTACAGTGATGTAGCCACATCAATGTTTATAACAGCTCAATTTGCAATAGTTGAACTATGGGAACCCTAGGGTGTCCTTCACCAGATGAATGGATAAAGAAAATGTGGTACATTTACACAATGAAATATTACTCAGCTGTAAAGAAATTATGGCATTTGCTGGTAAATGGATGGAACTAAAGACTATCATGATAAGTGAAATAAGCCAACCCCCAAAAAACCAAAGGCCTAATATTTTCTCTGGTATGCAGAATGCAGATGCTGACTCACAATAGGGGTGAGTAGAGAAGAATAGAGGTTCAGTGGATTAGACAAAGGAGAATGAAGGGAAGGGTGGAAGGAAAAACAGTAGAATTAATCAGACATAACTTTCCTATGTGCATATATGATTAAACGATCAATGTAATTTTACGTCATGTACAACCAGAAGAATGAGAAGTTATACTCCATATATGTATAGTATGTCAAAATACTTTCTACTTTCATAATAACTAATAAGAACAAATAAAAAATAAACAATAAAATTAAAAAAAAAAAAAAAAAGACTGACCACACCAAGTGTTGAAAGGATGTGGAAAACTAGAGATCTAAAACCCTGGGAGTAACATAATCACACTGGAAAACAATTTGACACATTTTTAAAAGAAAAAAGAATTAGACACGAATAATGTGGATGAAATGATTAAGGCTAGGATATTCCAAAGAGGTTGAAAATACACCACTTCAGTACGACCTGAGGTGGAACCTACTGCATGTGATGCAACTGAAAATTTATGTGGAGCAGAAAAAGGATTAGATGGGCAAATTTACAAAGCTTGTGAAAATGTAAGACATTCAAAACCTACAGTGTGCTGGGCACACAAAACTGTAATTCCGAGGCTCATGAGGCTGAGGCAGGAGGATCACAAGTTCAAAGCCAGCCTCAGCAACTTAATGAGCTCCTAAAATATTAGGGACATCTGTCTCTAAATTTAAATTTTATATATATATATATATATGAGAAAGTGTGAGTGTGTGTGTGTGCAAGACCAAACTAGCCGGGGATGTGGGTCAGTGGTTAAGGCCCCTGGGTTCAATCCCTGGTACAAAGAAAAACAAAACAAAACAAACAAAAGCCTACTGGTTTCCTGTGCTATTCATCAGCAGACATTGTGTGGGAATTATCTGAATCCACCATGTGTTCAGTGAAGCACTAGTGTCAGTGGTGAATTTTGTTCACACTCAGGAGGTGAAACACATCAGTTCTGTGAGACAGAGTATCTGGACTTACTCTATGCCACATCAATTCCCTGGTTTGGCATTCCTGAAGTTTTATTTTCTGGTGGTGCTGGGGACTGAAGCAGGGTCTCACACATGCTAAGCCAGCGCTCTACTCCTGGGTTGTACTCCCAGCCCTGTTTTTTGATTTAGTTTTGTCTTGTGTTTTTAGTTCTAGGCTGAGATTAAATGTTTTCTAAATGAGAAGAACTACCCTCAACCACTGTTACCAAACACCAAAGGGCTTTGAAATTAGTTTTTCTTGCAGACCTGCTACTGGTTCTTAATGAATTCAACCTAAGATTACAAGGCAAAATGGTGCTTAAGTGTGAAATGCATACTACGATGAAGTCACTTCAACAACTAAGTATGTTTTATGCACAAGCAACATCAAACTGACAAGCTACTTAAAACACTTCCAATGTTGGCAAACAAGAAGTGAGATCTCCATTCCCAGTTAACTGCAGCAGATACATTTTCTGAGCTCAAATTGCACAGTTTATCAGAAATCAGTAGAAGTAGAAAGGACAGTTCCATATTTCAAAATTCATCTCTGTGTGTTTGAGGAGCTTTCATCTAACTTTCAATTAGAAATGTTTAATCCACAATGCAAAGACATACTAAAGGGCAAATATGGAGAGAAACTCGAATGATAAAATGTTTGCCAAGCTGAGTACAGTGGTACATGCCTATAATCCTAGCGATTTTGGAGGCTGAGACATACAGTGTGAGTTCAGAACCAGCCTCAGCAACTTAGGGAGGCTCTAAACAACTTAGAGAGATGCTGTTTCAAAATAAAAAATAAAAAAGGATCTGGGCACAGTGGTGCATGCCTGTAATCCCAGAGGCTCAGAAGGCTGAGGCAGGAGGATCGTGAGTTCAAAGCCAGTCTCAGAAACTTAATGAGGCCCTAAGCAACTCAGTGAGACCCTGTCTCCTCTCTAAATAAAATACAAAATAGGGCTGGGGATGTGGCTTAGTGGCCGAGTGCCCCTAAATTCAATCTCCTGTACCCCCAAAAATATAATTTAAAAGGGCTGGGGGGCTGGGGTTATGGCTCAGCAGTAGAGCGCTTGACTTGCACATGGGGAGGCACTGGGTTCGATCCTCAGCACGACATAAAAATAAATAAAATAAAGATATTGTGTTCATCTTTAAAAAGACGGGGTGGGGGCTGGGTATGTAACTCAGTGGTTAAGTTCCCTGGTACCAAAAAAAAAAAAAAATCCAAACAATGAATATGTTGAATTAATTGCCTGTGGAAAACCACAATCATATGCTTGTGGATTGATGTAAGTACTGGGGGCTGAGGATGTAGCTCCGAGGTAGAGTACTTGCCTAGCATGTGTGAGGCCATGAGTTTGATCCCCAGTATGTGAAAAACAAATAAGTTCTTGGCAGTACCTATCTGTATGAAGAGACATTTTCAAAGCTTAGTCAAATCTCATTATAGATCAGTATTAGCAGATGAACATTTACAATCAGTTTGGATGACAGGAAGCACACACATCAAACCTAAATTAAATGACATGTTATTTCCAAAAAAGAGATTTCTGTTCTTATTTGAAGACTCAGATAAAATATTGCTCAATTTATTATTGTATTTTGAATTTTAATAATAAAAAATATTGTGCAAATTTTCTTCTCATTAGGTACATACCTACATAATATTCTTCATTCTGCCTCTTGGTCTATATTGGGGCTCAGAAAAAAAATTGTCCCAAAATATGGAACTTTGATATGCTGAGTAGTTTGAGCTAATGGACATGGAAAGACCTCTGAAGCAGCCTTAAAACCAAGGTCTCTATAACCTCTCCTGTCTCATCCCTCATCGGTCATTCTCTCCCCTAAAGCAAGTCATAGAAACCAGAATTCCTCTTTTCCAACTTGAGCCATAGAAACTATAGAGGCCTGTTTCTAAAGTCAGCCATAAGACCTGGAATGCTTACTCTAACTTTCTCTAGTCTTTCTGTCTCAAGCTGGCCATAAGGAAATTCCCTCACCTACCTTTGTCCAATAGCATGTCTCCCACTGAGTAGCCAAGAAGAATCTGAACAGACAGGCTCTGCTAGGTTTCCTATTAAATTATATCCTTCTTGGTTACTATTAAATTATATCCTTCTTGTTGAATGTGTAGGAATGCCTACACATCAGGCACTGCTTCATTGAATTTAGGCATAAAAATAAAGTGGACATTTTCCACCTGTGTCTTTGGATCTTTATTCTAAGGCTCCCATATCTCGTAAAGGTATGATTAACTAAATAAATTTATGCTTTTCTCTTGTTAGCTTGTCTTTTGTTAGAGGCACGTAGGCCATTGAACTTTAATGAGGAGAAAGGAGTCACCCCTCTTCTCTCCCAGACTTATAAACACCAAAGCATTCACTCTCCAGCCATTTATAGGAAAAGTGAGCTGACTTTGGCTTTTTAAATATCAAAATGTACACATTTGTCCCAGAAAATTATTTTTACTTTTGGTACTTAGATTAAATCCAGAGCTGCTTAACCACTGAGCTATATCCCCAGCCCTTTTTATTTTGACACAGGGTCTTGCTAAGTTGCTTACAACCTGCCAGGTTGCCGAGGCTGGTGTTGAACTTGTGATCCTCCTGCCTCAGCCTCCAGAGCCACTAGGATTACTGCCACCACCACACCAGAACAGCAAAAACACACGTATTGTAAAAATGCATACTAGAAATTTGAGGAAAACTTCTAGATGTGGTTTGTGCCATATTTCCAGAAATGTGCCCTATTGAAACACCAGTGTTCAAATGAACTTAATGAAATTTGCACTGGGCACGGGGATGCAAGCCTGTAATCCCAGAAACTCCAGAGGCTGAGGCAGGAGGATTGCAAGTTCAAAGTCAGCCTTAGCAACTTAGCGAGGCCCTCAGCAACTCAGTGAGACCCTAACTCTAATTAAAATACAAAGTAGGGCTGGGGATGTGGCTGGGTGGTGGAGGGCCCCTGAGTTCAATTTCCAATAACCCCCGCCAAAAAAAATCACCCTTAATCAAGTGGGTTGGGTTAGGACTCCTGGAACAAATACTCAAGCTAGGTGATTGATGAGAGTTTAATCAGAGACATGAAAGTTTCAAGGGTTAGGGAAAACTGAACAGGGTGGGCATAGGTCTTGACGTCATCCAGTGGGGGACTCACCTGGGCTGGGGTGTAAGTGGGAGGGGGTGATGTATCACCAGAACTTGAAGAACATAGTTACCTAGACAGGGTGTAGAATAAGAAAAAGTGGTCTTCAGTTGGAAGACCAGAACACCGGTCAACCCCATAGGACCACAGGCAGAGAATGGGTTCTCTCAAGCTGACTCCTATGCCCTGCTGAGCCTCTCAGTTGTCAAAACCAGGTGGAGCCACTCCACGCAGAATTCCTGGGTCGGTGCCCTCAGGCACAGGGCAGGGAAAAGAGGGCATAACCTAGAATATAGACCATAACCTACTGTGTGAAAGAAAGCAAGTTAGGAAGGGAGATGCTTCATCTAGTGTGTGTATTTGTGTGCACGCGTTACATGCCTGGGTAAAAAAGCTTTGAAGGGTTGGCCCTAAAATGTTTCAACGGTATTCTGAGGGTGGGGTTGATTGCAAGTGACTTTTAAAGTTTTTAGTCTTTTTTTTTTTAACTTTCTGCTTAGCACTCAGTAGGTCCTTTTTCCACATACAAAAATAAGCATTCAGTGTCCAGCTTCTGAATGGGCTATGTACCCAGAGCCCTCGAGCGACTTCGCTGCTGTAGCACAAAAAAAGTGTTTTCCAAAAAAACAGATGCGCCCTCAACCGCAAGTTTACCCGGGACCGCAGTGAGGGTTCGTGCTGGGCGGCGCCTTAGCGGTCCGCGCAGAGGGAAAGGGCTCCTTCCCACTAGCTTTCTGGGCCCTTCGCCCCAGATCTACCTCTGTCCCCGCAGTCCCCACCACCTTCACCCTCCCTCCGGCTTTTCGCGCCACCTGCAGGCGCTCCGCCGCGGGACCGGCCCCCCGCCCCCGCTCCTCCCCGCCAGGACTTGTCAGTCATCGCGAGCGAGTTGGGGGTTCGCAGAGATCCGGATCCGGTTGCAAGACGCTCCGGACCTCCCCAAAAGAGGTGAGCGGGTGCGTGAGAACGTGAGCCAGCGTCCCACTCCTTTGCACGGATTGCAGAGTACTTTTTGCACAGTTGGGACGTTCGCAGACGTTCCCTAGGGATGCAATCCTGCAGTCGGTCCTGGGAGCGGTCACATGGAAGCTCTCTTTATCGTGTTATAAATTACTTTTAAAAAATTTGGTACTGGGTATCAGGCGCGATGGTGCTCGCCTGTAACCCCAGCGACTCGGGAGGCCAAGGCAGGAAGATCGCAAGTTCGAGGCCAGCCTTAGAAGTAAATTGGTTTTCTTCTCCTTTGGTAACAATTAGTGCTTCTGTAAATTATGTGGGCCACTCGACCACTGAGCCACATCCCCAGACCGATTTTGTATTTTATTTAGAGAGAGGGTCTCAATGAGTTGCTTAGCAGCCAGCTTTTGCTGAGGCTGGCTTTGAACTTTGTGATCCTCCTGCCTCAGCCTCCTGAGCCACTGGGATTACAGGCGTGGGCTACAGAGTCCAGCTAATTTAGTCTTTTCAACATCCCTATTTTATACACAAGAACTGAAGGCCCAGATAGTACGAAGCAACCCAATTCAGTGTTTTCTAAAGACAGATCAAGTGTTCAACTTGATGGCATTTGAAAAACAAGTTTGGAAATGAAAACTTGACTCAAAAGCCCTGTGACTATTAAAAGTCTATATTTTAGTNGTTTTTTTTTTTTTTTTCTTTTTTTTCACACTGGTATTGCTTTCTAACTATCTTGTTGGGTTTCCCAAGAAATATTGCCCAAAGCCTAGGGATTTTCTAGGAGAGAAGGTTTGTTCAGTCAGAGGTCTTGAGTTACTGGGGGAAATGCATCACGGATCACATATCAAGGAAGAGCAATAAAAATCATCATCACAGTAGGTGTTTTATGTGTGAAAACTAATTTAATTTTTTTCTGGTATCAGGGATTGAGCCCAGAGGTGTTCAACCACTGAGCCCCATCTCTAGCCCTTTGAGACAGGGTCTCGCTAAGTTGTTGAGGCTGGCTTTGAACTCGCGATTCTCCTTCCAACTCCCGAGCCATTGGGATTACAGGCGTGGGCTACAGAGTCCAGCTAATTTAGTCTTTTCAACATCCCTATTTTATACACAAGAACTGAAGGCCCAGATAGTACGAAGCAACCCAATTCAGTGTTTTCTAAAGACAGATCAAGTGTTCAACTTGATGGCATTTGAAAAACAAGTTTGGAAATGAAAACTTGACTCAAAAGCCCTGTGACTATTAAAAGTCTATATTTTAGTTTTTATATTATACCCATCTAAAGAGGAGAGGTAAAGGCCAGATGTGATGATACACCCCTGTAATCCCAGAGGCCGAGGCAGGAGGATTGCAAGTTTGAGGCCATCATGGGTAAATTAGAGAGAACCTGTTGCAAAAGAAAAAAAAAAAATAAAAAGGGCTGGGGATGTAGCTCAGTGGTACAGCACCCCTGGGTTCAATCTCTAGGACCACAATAAAGGATGGATGAATGAATGAATGAATGAATGAATGAACCAATAGAAGAGAGGTAGGCAGACAGGATGGAGAGAAGACTGGAACTGGGTGCAGATGGGAGACAAAGAGGACCAAGGTCACCGGCAGGCAGACCTTTTGGAGCCTACAAGGCTTTAACCTATTGAAGTACTTCCGTGGCCGGCTCCCTGGGGCAAAGCTGGTTAATTTGGACTTGTTTCCACAGAAACTATATAAAAGTTGGAGCCCTGAGTTCTTGGTGGGGGAAAAGGATGTGGAGAATGTGACCTGCATGTATCTGTCTGTCTGTCTGTACATTTACCCTCAAGGGCTCTGGTCTCTGCCTCTACCAAGATGGCAGCCCCTCTTGTTACTGGTGTGGGATTTCCTGTTTGTTTTGATTTCTTAGCTGCCTGCCTGCCTGCCTGCTCAGGTTTGACCTCACGCTCACTCAGTAAGTGGCATCCTTCCGGCCACAACCTACTCTGACCTGCCCTTGAGGGTTCAGTTTCTGTCATCCCAGGCTGGCTGCACTTGGCTGCATCCATTACCACTTCCTGCCCCAGGACTGGGGAGGATGGTGACTTGGGTTCCCGTAGCAGAACCCATTTCCCCAAAGCTCCCCGACGAGCTCAGCTTTTTTCCTTAAGGCAGCTGAGGTCGGGGAAGGTGGGAGGGAAGAATCAGCTGCGCCAGAGGGAAGAGTAGACAGGTTTTGCATTTCTTTTTAGAGTTTATTGTGTGCGTGTAGTGCTGGGGATGGCATGCCAGGCAAGCGCTCTGCCACTGAGCAGCTGCCCCAAGCCCTGCATTTTCTTTCACTTTCAGTCCACTTGAAGCTCCATGTCCTCATTGCTGACACAGTTAGTCTCAAGGGCCATTGACGCAGCACCACAATCACATCGCCTTTTGACTGTGACTGCAGGGCTTGCTGCACTGTTGTCATGACAACACTGAATCCTTTCCATCCAAACTGTGGACGTCTGGAATATGACCCTACTGACAAGCCCCTTACTGTTCATGGATGCCGGCACGAGACACAAGACCCCCGGTCAGAGACAAAAGGCTGCCTTACTCATGGCACAAGCACCCAGTCCAGCTAATTCTCCTTGCTCTCCAAGACTCACAGGGCCAACACGGAGGGGCCCGGATGGCTTGCAGTGCAGCAAGGAATTCTGATCTTGGGAAAAGGACCTCTTTCACGCCTGTTCTTTTCTTTGTCCTGGTAGGAGACATTACCTCATCCCTCAAGGTTTCTTGCTACAAACAAAATTTTGAGAAAAGGCCTCGTAAAGAGTGGTAAGGCCCTCACCGCTTAGTATCCCCAGTAAGAAGACGCAGGGATGCCTCAGGCTATGGCAGGTTGCCAGGGTCATCACCTACCCCAGGTGGTTGAGGAGATGAAATGAGATGAACACCTGCATGTAATACACTCCACAATATCAGGTATTACATCAGCATCAGAGTTGGTCATGAAAGTTAAGGCAGTTCTTAACTCTTTATTAATGATTAATGAATATTTACATTAATTATTAATGAAATTGAAGCAGTTCTTTCTTTCTTTTTCTTTCTTTCTTTCTTTTTTTTTTTTTTTTGGTACTGAATATAAAACCCCAGTCCTTTATCTGTATTTTATTTAGAGACAGGGTCTCACAGAGATGCTCAGAGCCTTGCTAAATTGCTGAGGCTGGCTTTGAACTTGTGATCCTCCTGCCTCAGCCTCCTGAGGACTATAGGTGTGCACCACCATGCCTGGCTGAGGCAGTTCTTTTTTTTTTTTTTAATACCTTTATTTTATTTATTTTTATGTGGTGCTGAGGATCGAACCCAGGGCCTCGAATGTGCTAGGCAAGCGCTCTACTGCTGAGCCACAACTCCAGTCCAGCAGTTCTTAACACACCCTTAACATGTGTAAAAGGTGAATGTGTACTCATTGAATAATAACTTAAATGCTATAAGGTAGGAGGGATCCTATTTTCCCAACCATACAAATTTGTATGTAATATCTAATAACATCTTGCCTTTTAGATGTTTTTTCAGTGACACTTCCAGATCGTTTGTCCATATTCTTTTATTTTCCAATTGAACTCATAATCATTGGCTCAGGTCCAACTGGAAAAAACCAGTTTTGGAAGAAGACCTGCCGCCTTGGGCCCACCTGTTGGCATCCAACTATAGTAAGTCATGAAGCATTTGCTTTGTATCACTACTGTCAGCAATTTTCATTTGGAAAAGTTTTTCATGAATTTAATAATAGGGTAAAATGTAACAAAACAGTAACAATTCCAGGGCCACAGCACTGGCTAAGGCGACAGCAGTGCCCCTAGACCACTGGCTGGCTAAAGGGCCACTTGTCATGCTTGTCACTGGTCAGCGGAGTGAGGAAGTCCATCATAAGAGGCAGCTGCCGGGTGGGCATGTGGCCTGGAGAACTAACACAGGAAGCTCTAAGATTGTTCACCCTGGGCTCCTGCAGGAAGTAGCTGTCCAAGCCTTCACTAAGCCTGACCTCAGTTGCCTGTGTCTGCCCCAAGAAGAGCGTGTGTTTGGCCACCTTCCTTCCAATAGGCACAGTCCTGAGTACATGGGGGCTCTGCTTCATGCTTATCAGCTTATTAAAAAGTTGGGAGGCTGGGGACGTGGTTTAATGGTAGAGCATTCACCTAGCATGCATGAGGCCCTGGGCTTGATCCCCAGAACTGCAGTGGGGTGGGGATTGGTTCCTGGATACACAGCTGGAAAGGCTAGAGGGCCTCAGGGAGAAAAAAAAAATTAGAGCCTGGGACTTAGATGTCATCCCAAACCAGTCTGAGGTTGAGAGAGACTAATAGGCAGGGACTTGAAGCTACCAAGATGAAAGGAAATTATAGCTCAAAGAGGAAGTGCAATAAAGTCACTCCAGCCAGGGGCAGTGACACAGGCTTTGTAATACCAGCGACTCTGGAGGCTGAGGCAGGAGGATCACCAAGCTCAGAGCCAGCCTTAGCAATTTATTGAGGCCCTAAGCAACTTAGTGAAATCCTGTCTCAAAATAAAGTAAAAAGGGCTGGGGATGTGGCTCTGTGGTTAAATGCCCTTGGGTTCAGTCCCCAGTACATTAAAAAAAAAAAAAAAAAGTACACTACAGCATGATCTGTTTGTTTTTTTAATGGTTTAGCTTTTACTTTTATTTTTTCCACAATTTTATTGGTGCATTTTGGTTGTACATAACGGTGAGATTTGTTGTTACATATTTGTACATGCAATAACGACTTTTTAAAATAAATCATATAACATTTGTTAATTTATGCTTATTTGTACCATATTTATTTATTATGTTATTGTTATATACATATTGCTGGTTAATACATTCTTTTTTTTAAAGAGAGAGAGAGAGAGAATTTTAATATTTATTTTTTAGTTTTCGGCGGACACAACATCTTTGTTTGTATGTGGTGCTGAGGTTCGAACCCGGGCCGCACGCATGCCAGGCAAGCGCGCTTACCGCTTGAGCCACATCCCCAGCCCCAACTTTTTTTTTTTACGGCTCCACTCTACAAGAGAAATTGGAGGAAATGGGATGGGGGAGGGAAAGACTAATGGAGGAGCTGCCTGGTCTATATGGGAGATTCAGCTTATCACAAGGTTGTCCATGTCTGTGGCAGAAGCAGGTTCCCACAACTCTGCAAGCCACCTGCTGCCTAGTTACAATCAGATCCGTCCTGGAACCAGTGTGAACCACACTTGACAGTGACTGTCCTCCTAGGGAATATATATTTATTTCTTTTTAAACAAGTATATCAGGCATGATGGCAAATACCTGTAATTCCAGCAGCTCAGGAGGCTGAGGCAGGAGGATCGAAAGTTGAAAGCCAGCCTCAGCAACTTAGCAAAGCCCTAAGCAACTTGGTGAGATTCTGTCTCTAAATAAAATATAAAAAGTGCTGGGGGGCTGGGGATGTGGCTCAAGCGGTAGCACGCTCGCCTGGCATGCGTGCGGCCCGGGTTCGATCCTCAGCACCACATACAAACAAAGATGTTGTGTACGCCGAAAACTAAAATAAATAAATAAATATTTAAAAAAAAAAAAAAACACGTGCTGGGGATGTGGCTCAGTAGTTAAGTGCCCTGGGTCCAATCCCTGTTACCAAAAAACAAAGAAAAATCAAAACAAGGGTATGACAACCTGCACACCAAAATGAATTCTTGGTCACTGTAAACCAGTCACCTGATAAGGTAATGGTACTTGTTCTAAGAATGCAACCACAGTTCAGAGCATTCTGCCAAGAGTCACCCCATCTGTAGTGATGCTGTTGAATATGCCCAATGTTGTGACCTGTCTTCAGCATGAGGTTTGAAGTTGGGGAACCAGAACAAGCTTGCTGGGTGGAAGGGCCGTGAGGTTGGGTAAGACCATGTGAAAGAGGATGGATACAACAAAGAGGCATGTTTCCTTAGTGAGTCACGAACTTCTTGCAAACACAGAAGGTTTCAGAAATGTTTTTGAGAAATGCAACACTGTAGGACAATACCTTACACTCACTATTTCCTAGCATAGTTCTGGGTGCCAGGCAACCCTACAGAGTAGGGAAAACCATCTCTGTTAGGCATAGAGGAGCTGGGAACCTGCCTAAGTGTACACAATTCATAAGGGGTGAAGCTGGGATTTGAACTCAGGCAGTCTGTCACAAAAGCCCACACTTTCTGGGGGGAAGGGGTACAAGGGATTGAACTCAGGGGCACTTGACCACTGAGCCACATCCCCAGCCCTATTTTGTATTTTATTAGAGACAGGGTCTCACTGAGTTGCTTAGCACCTCACCATTGCCGAGGCTGGCTTTGAACTCATGATCCTCCTCCCTCAGCCTCCTGAGCTGCTGGGATTACAGGTGTGTGCCACCATGCCTGGCTATGCTTTTTTAAAAATATTTATTATTTTTTAGTTGTAGTTGGACACAATATCTTTATTTTATTTTTATGTGGTGCTGAGGATCGAACCCAGAGCCTCACATGAGCTAGGCGAGCACTCTACCACTGAGCCACAACCCCAGTCCCCCTGGCTATGCTTTTTATCATTACATCAAACTGCTTCTTGGTTAAAACAAAAGAGCATTACCCTCTAAGATGCAGACTTGAAGGGGAAGAAGCCTGTTTAGAAAACTGTACCAGATGAATTAATTAGAAAATCAACTTTGCCACTACATATATATATATATATTTTGTGGTACTGGGGACTGAACCCAGGGGCACTGTGCTACTGAGCTACATGTCCTGCCTCCTTTTAAATTTTGTGACAAGATCTTGCTAAGTTTCCCAGGCTAATCTTGAACTTGAGGTCCTCCTGCCTCAGCCTCTCAGGTTGCTAGGATTACAGGTGTTAGAGTCTGTAAACAAGTCAAAATAACACCTGGCATTTTGCCAGGGGAATGTTAGAGTTCGTAAACAAGTCTGGATGGTGCCTGGCAAAATGCCAGAGGGAGTGGTTTGAGAAGTAACAAAAGTGAGCCATTAAGTGTGGAGATTCCTTATTGGTTGACTGATGTATCTAGTTTATGCTAATTAGATAAGCTGTGTGGAATGTATAAATACCGCTGCTGTCCTGCAATAAACGGTTCCCACTCCTGCTGTATCAAGTACACAAGTTATTCGTCATGACGTCGTCTATAATCCTAGAAGCTCAGGAGGCCAAGGCAGGAGGATCGCCAAGCTCAAAGCCAGCCTCACAATGGCGAGGTACTAAGCAACTCAATGAGACCCTGGCTTTAAATAGGGATTGGGATGTGATTTAATGGTTGAGTACCCCTGAGTTCATTCCCCAGTACCCCCCCCCAAAAAAAGTGCATTACTGGATGAACTGATATCCCAGGCAAATAAAGAACTACCACTTATGGGGTCCCTTCTCCATTTAAGAAACCAAATTATACTCACTAGAATCATTTGGTTTACCTTCAGTCCTACCCTGTAAGAGTATATTCTATCCTAGATCAGGAGGCATTTCATTGTTCAATATGCAAATTACAAGGTCATACTAGACTTTGAGGGGAACCAGTACCCTGCCTTTCCAGTCCCAAGAGCTCAGGCAATTTCGGGGCTTCCTGGGAAAACCAAAGACAATCACCAAGTCCTCAGGAGTTTCACTAGGTGTCCCGCATTCCATAACTACTGGCCACGTGACCTCCATCAGGCACGAGCGACCTCTGGTTCCACCGGCTGTGGCTTTCCAGCTGTACTCTGTCCCTGGTTCTCCCACTCCTCCACCATCCATTTTGCCTAGCACCAGGACTGTCCCCTTCCCCATGCTCAGCTCTGTGAGAAACTCCTGTCCATAGGGTCTGGAAAGAGAAGGCCTGCCTTGGAGGCAGACCAAGTCAGACAAGTCATACTGCTTCTTGGAACCTCGATTTTTTCACTGGTAAAATGGAAAACACCAGTATATTTCACCAGATTTTTTTTTAATATTTATTTTTTGTTGGACACAATACCTCTATTTATTTACTTTTATGTGGTGCTGAGGTTCAAACCCAAGGCCTCTCACGTGGTAGGCGAGAGCCCTGCTGCTGAGGCACAACCCCTGTCCTATTTCACTGGATTTTATAGGGATTAAATGAAATTATGTACCTTGAACCATATCACTTCATTTAGTTACTTCTCAAGTATTTATATGTACACTAAACTGCATAAGTAATTTTTTAAAATTTGGTGTTGGGGATTGAACCCAGGGCCTTGTGCATGCAAGGCAAGCAGTCTACCAATATACCCCAGCTCTCCATAACTACTTTTAAGGACTCAGAGAACAACAAAATCAATTAGGATCCTTGAGAAGTTATAGTCTTACAGGACAAATGAAACATAAAAGTAATTGCAATTATAAAGCATAATGCAAGCTGGGCATGGTGGCCCATACCTGTAATTCCAGCTTCTTGGGAGGCTGAGGCAGGAGGATCTCAAGTTTGAGGCACATTCTCAATTTTCTTTTTTAAACAGAATGCAGTCAGTATCATAACACATAAACATGCTAAAGTGGAACTCTGCAAATGTTTGTTACATGCAAAATACTCTAAGCTTTTCCTTTCTGATCCACCATCTGTGGTGGAACTGCTGCTGAGATAGATTTTCTAAAAACAAAAAATTCTTGCAGGAAGACTATCATGCTCAAGGCTGAACCCTTGGATGCTATAGAAAATGTAAAGGTCAAGATCCCCAATTAAGGAAGGAATTCCTTCTGATCAACAGAGACTGATCTGTGTTGGTAAGCAACGGGATGAACTTTGTCTGACTACAACATGGAGAAGGAATCCACTCTTCATCTTGAGCCAAGGCTTTGTGGTGGTGCTAAGAAAAGGAAGAAGTCTTAGACCACTACCAAGAAGAATAGCCTAGGAGAAAGAAGGTTAAATTGGCTGTCCTGAAATAATGAAATTGGCAACATTCGTTGCCTTCGTCAGGAGTGTCCTTCAGATGAATGAGTTTTCATGTCCAGCCACTGTGACAGACATTATTGTGGCAAGTGTTGTCTGACTTACTGATGCAACAAACCAGAAGACAGCATGCCTTAAACATAGCAGCTTGGGAGGCTGAGGCAGAAAGATCACAAGTTCAAAACCAAACTTAGTAACTTAACAAGACATAAGCAACTCAGAGAGACCCTGTCTCTAAATGAAAAATAAAAAGAGCTAGGGGTGTAGCTCATTGGTAAAGCACCCCTGGTTTCAATCCCCAGTACCAAATAAATAAATAAGAGACATGAACTAATAACAAAAGAAAAAAAATACTCTGTAAGGTTTTGTTTAATCTAAATTCTAGTCCCTACAACCAAATACATGCTGAGACACTGTTAAAAAAATTCTTCCAAAAGAGAAAATTATGGCTTCCAATTGTCTCCCGAATAAAGTAAAAACTCTTTATAATGGCATTCTTTCTTCAATAAAGAGATCACAGACTCTTTCTTGGCTTTGTTCCATTCCTTACACTTGCCCTGCAGTCAGCTGAACCCAGCTCTTCCCAGTTCCTGAAACATGCCTCGGGCTTCCCACCTTCATGCTTTTGATTTTTATTTCCTGTGTCCCTTTGAAACCTCCTACCTCTAGCTTCTACTGAAATACAGCCAGACTTTACGTCACAACCACTACTCACTCTGTCTCCTAAGGCAGAAGTGATTTCTCTGATCTTTTCCTTGTGGCACTGATACAGCCTGCTTTTGTGAGTGTGTGTGTGTGCATGTGTGGGGGGGCATGCTGGGGATCTAAGAATCACAAAAGACCGCATATCATATAATTGATTCCATGTGTACATGGAAGATGTCCAAGTAGGAAAAGCAGAAAAGAGATTGATGTTTGCCTAGGTGGGAGGTAAGGACGAGAGAGAGACTGGTAATGGGAAAAAATTCTTATGCTAAGCAAAAGTTCTGCCTCTAAGCTATACCCTATTGCATCCTGCTTCTTATTGCAGTTATCTGTGTTTTGCTTCTCCTGCAAGGCTGTGACATCCCAAGGTCTTGAAAATATAGTGCACATATGTTCGAGAGGTAACTAAATAAAGTGACTAGTCTGAAGGGACTATTTCTATGCAGGGCCCAAGCAGACGTCTGAGCCACCTGTTCAGGCCCAGGTAGAGGAGCAGGGAATTCTGAAGATCTGTAGGAAGAGGCAGCACAATAGCGCACACATGGACATGAATGAAGCTCAAAGTCCTTGCTCTGAATCCACTGTGGTAACTACGGTCACTCCAGGGGTCTTGTTCTACCAGGGTGCCCCAGTCCCTCAGCATCCTTTTAAGAGAATAATCCTTTTAAAAGTTGTTTAAACCAGATTTGGTGCACACCTATGACCCCTGGATTCAACCCTCAGTACAAAAACTAAACATTAAGTGAAAGAAGCAAGTCACAAAAGACCACATAGCATATGACTCCATGTATGTATATAAAATGTCCAAATAGGAAAAGCAGAAAAGAGATTAATGGCTGCCTAGGTGGGAGGTAAGGACGAGAGAGACTGGTAATAGGAAAAAAATTCCTTTTTTCAATATTTTTTAGTTTTGGTTGGACACAACAGCTTCACTTTATCTATTTATTTTTATGTGGTGCTGAGGATTGAACCCAGGGCCTCACACATGCAAGGTGAGCACTCTACCACTGAGCAACAATCCCAGCCCCCAAAGGAAAAAATTCTTATTGGAGTGATGAAAATGTTCTTTGGATTTTTTATGATGCCAGGAATTTGAACCCAACTCTGGAGGTGGAGGTTGGAGGATTTCAAGTTCAAGGACAACCTTAGCAACTTAGTGAGACCTTGTCTCAAAATAAAAAATAAAAGGGCTGGGAATGTAGTTCCTTTGTAGAGTATTCCTGGGTTTGATCCCTAGTACCTCAACAAAACAAAACAACAACAACAACAAAAACTTTTATTGAGATATAATTTATAGGTCATAAGATTGTTTCATTTAAAAAAGTAGTGTTCTGGGCTGGGGTTGTGGCTCAGCAGTAAAGTGTTCACCTAGCATGTGCAAGGCCATGAGTTCCATCCTCAGCACCACATATACATAAATAAAATAAAGGTACATATAAAAAAAGTAATGTTCAGGCTGGGTGCAGTAGTGCAGTCCTGTAATCCCAGCAGCTCAGGAAGTTGAGACAGGAGGATTGTGAGTTCAAAGCCAGCCTCAGTAAAAGGGAAGTGCTAAGCAACACAGTGAAACCCTGTCTCTAAATAAAATACCAAATAGGGCTGGGGATGTGGCTCAGTGATCTAGTGCCCCTGAGCTCAATCCCTGGTACCACCCCCCCCCAAAAAAAAAGAAATGTTTAATATTTTTTCATCTGTATTCAGAACTGTGCACCAATGATTAACATCATATGGAATATTTTTGGGGGGGTGGGGGTACCAGGATTGAACTTGGGGGCATTCAACCACTAAGCCACATCCAAGCCCTATTTTTTATTTTTATTTAGAGACAGGGTCTCACTGAGTTGCTTAGCACCTCACTGTTGCTGAGGCTGGCTTTGGACTCACAATCCTCCTGTCTCAGCTTCCCGAGCTGCTGGGATTACAGACATGTGCCACCATGCCTAGCTCACATGTAACATTTTTGGGTTCAGTCTCCTAGCATCATAAAAAATCCAAAGAACATTTTTCATGAGAAAATTTTTCCCATTATCAGGTTCTCTCTCTTCCTCACCTTCCATCTAGGCAACCATTAATCTCTCTTCTGTCTTTCCTACTTCAAACATTTTATATATATATATATATATATATATATATATATATATATATGNNNNTATATATATATATGGAATCATATGAGGTCTTTTGTGATTTGCTTCTTTCACTTAACATTTAGTTTTGAACTGAGGATTGAATCCAGGGGAACTCCACCATTGTTACATCCCCAGCCCTTTTATTATTTATTTTTGAGACAGGGTTTTGCTAGCTTATTGAGGCTGGCCTTGGGCTTGTGATCCTCCTCCCTCAGCTTCCTGAATCACTGGGAGTTGCAACTGGGCCCAGTTTTCCAACCCTTTTGTGTCCATGTGTCAGCATGGACACAGATTATAAATCAGCCTTAAGGCTTTGGATTCAAATAACCTTCAGGGAGCCCCCACCTTGAGTCCACACACTTCCTTAAGTGCTTTCAAATATTCTACTGTCTTTAATCACAACAGTCCTATGTGGAAATTTTTATTGTCTCAAGCTACAAGGCTTACCTGACTGTCTTTTGGAAGGTTTAGATTTAAAAACAAAACAAAACAAAACAAAAGGGCTGGGGATACAGCTCAGTTGGTAGAGTGCTTGCCTTGCATGCATAAGGCTCTGGGCTCAATCCCCAGCACCATAAAAAAAAAAAAAAGTAAAAAACATGGTAACATGGTCCAGGGTAGCAACTCCAGGCCTACAGGGACCTGCAAGCAGCGGGTGGCCAGGTTTGGGAGGACGGGCGCAGTGGGAGGAGCATGTGCATCTTCTAACTTTGGCTGCTGCGGAGTAGCTCTGAGCAAGGATGAGGGAAATGCAGATTTTGTGTGAATTTTCGAAATTTTAAATAAGGAGCAACAGCGAGCCAAACAAAACAACAGCACAGGTCAAATTTGACCCAGGAGACTGCCGCCGTGGACGGGTTTCTTTGGCTCAAAACTCATAGTCAAGTCCCCCCCCCCCCAAGAAAACGTGCTGCAGGAGGGCCATCATTCAGTCCTTCATTCCGCCGTGAATTGCCAATGCCTGGAGGGATGCGGTGGACTGACGCGGAACCGGGTGGAATAGGGAGGCTGCATTGGGAGCTGCGGAGGAACATAAAGTCACCGCGATTGGGGATCTGGCCCCGCCAGGAGGGCAGCCGCCTTCCCCATGGCTCCTAGGGCGCCCCGCGCCTGTGCAGGCGGCTGGCGGAGAACCAGGGTCGTGCGGACGTGGGCTTCGGGCGGGTCGGGTGGGACCGCGAGCTTTCCACTAACTGCCCAAGACAGGAGAAAACCCAAACGCATGCGCGCGCACACACACACACACACACACACGAGCTCAATTGCTCTCTTCCAGAAACGGCTCTAATTAGCCCTTCTTGGCTGCCTCCCTCACAGCATAGTGCGGCATCAGGAAAGCAGCGGTAGAGAAAGGCTCTTCGGTTAGAATCTGTGGGTTCGGGTCCTGGGTACCAAGCACCAGGAGGTGGCCGGAACCAGAATCTAGGGGAACGTGTGTCCCGGGATCGGGAACCGGGTGAGCAAGCCCCGCCCACTCCGCTAGAAGGCCGCTGGAAAGCGGCGCGCGGTAGCCGGAAGCCTTCCTGTCCTGCAGACGACCCGGAAGCGGAAGGGAGTCCGTCTCTTTTCTCTGTCCATTGCGTTTCTCCTGCGTTCGTTGTTTCTCCCGGGAGCGGTTCCGAAGGGCTGTTCGCAGGGTGCGGTGAGAAGCGGTGCACTGAGGTCTCCGAGCTGCTGCGGCCATGGCGGATGTGACCGCCCGTAGCCTGCAGTACGAGTACAAGGCGGTGCGTGGGATCTCGGGGGAGGACTCTGGGCGGCCGAGTGTGGTTGGGGAGCGGGAGGCTGTGGAAGGGGGTTTCAGTCGAAGGCCTCCAGGACAGCCGCGAAGGCGAGGGGGAAGTCGATCTGGGGAAGGTGAGATCACTCGACGACGCTTAAGTCAGCCCCCACGGGGGCTGGTGGGATAGGCCGAGAGCTCTCTGAGGAGGCTTTTTGCAGTTCTCATTGTAAGTCCGCCCCCTTCCATGTGATGCTCTTCTAACAGCGGGCACTGTTAGGAGCAGGGATTGTCCACCGCTGATACAGGACATGGGACTCAGCTCTAGGCTCATGCACAACGTTGTATGACACCATTGCTTTTCCGAGAAAACGGTTTTAGATCCAGTTAATCATTATTAGCCTTAGTTGCTGTGGTTCTTTCATCGTCTGATATGATTGTGATGGTCTCATGTCGAAGTTTTGGTAATGTATAATCTTTTCAGAACTCGAATCTTGTGCTCCAAGCTGACCGCTCTCTCATTGACCGGACCCGCCGGGATGAACCCACAGGAGAGGTGCTGTCCCTGGTTGGGAAGCTGGAGGGCACCCGGATGGGAGATAAGGCTCAGCGGACCAAACCGCAGATGCAGGAGGAAAGAAGAGCCAAGTATGTACCAAGGGGACGCTGGTTTTTCAGATTAAAAGTCCACCTTCCCTTGTAGCAGTTGAGCAGCATTTTTGCTGCAATGTGTGGTGGAAGGTCAGACATCAGTGTCATTAAAAATACTGTGGAAATTTACAGAAAGTTTGTTAGAACATGATTCTTTGGTCTTAAGTGCAAGTAAACTGAAAAATAAGTTTTTTGAACATAAGTGTTTCTGATCCACAGATCTTAATTTTCTTTTAGGTTTTCAAGATCCTGGTATTCCCTTGTCTCAGTAATTTTTTATTTCCCCTCACTACTGACTCTTCATTACTGCTTTTTCCTTTTTTTTCTACTCTTGTTTGTTTTTTGGTTGTAAACTAACTCAAGCATCCATAGTAAAAAAGGCAGTTTTGTTATAATTTGTTGGGAGTAGGTTAGAAGTAGATTCTGTTGAAACTAGTTTGTTTGTCTAGAGAAAGGTAATGTATCTGAAAGGTGAAAAAACTAGTTAAATTCCATTGTGTAATCTTAAGTTAATGGGGAACCTGTCTTATATCAATTTGTCCATCTAGTGAGAGGATGGCAGGATTTCCTATTTATTTATTTATTCATTCATTTATTTACACAGTACCTTTATTTTAATGTGGTACTGAGGATCTACCCAGGGCCTCGCATGTGCTAGGCAAGTGCTGTACCGCTGAGCCACAGCCCCAGCCCTGGGATTTTCTTTGTCCCTGTGTCCTGTAAATAAATGCTCCCATAAATGAATAAGAACAAGTTGGACTCATTTGATGGAGTACAGGTTCCTGTTCTCAAATATCAGATGTCTATATGCCATGAGACTGAAAAGGAAAGGAGGATGGGCTTGATCTAGTCTTGCCTGGGGGTGGGAAAGTTCTTCTCTTCCATTTCATATCATGTCTTCATCAGGCGAAGAAAACGTGATGAGGACCGGCATGACATCAACAAGATGAAGGGTTATACTTTGCTGTCAGAGGGCATAGATGAGATGGTGGGCATTATCTATAAGCCCAAAACTAAGGAGACCCGAGAGACCTATGAGGTGCTGCTCAGCTTCATCCAGGCTGCTCTTGGGGACCAGGTAAGGCAGCGAGAGGCTGAGGCCATGTGTTTGGAAAGGGAGAATGTCACATTTGGAAGACATCAGAAAAACCTTATCTTTAGATTTCTGTCTGCATACCAGTTTTCAGAATAGACTAATACTTACTAAGCATTTAGTTTATATGGAACAACACATCAGCTATTAATACTTATTTCCTATTTTGCAGAAGAGAAATGTGAGGCACAGAATAGTTATGTAATTTTCCTAAGTCGCAGAGGTAGCATTTGGCAGAGTCAGGATATGAATTCAGGTGATTTTCTCCAGGATCTATTCTTAACTCTTTCCCATGCACGATTACATTGTGGGCTTTTTTGAGTCTTTGAGAGACTCTGAGATGCTAGAGAAAGTATGGACATAGAACTACCAAAAGTGTGTCGAGATGGAAGAAGACTGCTAAGTGCCTCTGTCATCTAGGAATGTGAGGCAGATTACTGTGAAAGCTGTGTCCTGTTTCTGGAGACTACCTATCCAATCTTTTTTATCCCCCCTCTCAGTGCTGGGGATTGAATCCAGGGCCTAATGTATGCTAAGCACAGTGTTCTACCATTGAGCTATATCTCCAGTTTCTCTAATATTTTTAAAACAGATGACTTTTACTTCAATAATGTGACTTTTTTTTTTTTTTTTTGGCATTATTGGGGATTGAATCCAGGGCCTCATGCATGCTAGGCAAGCATTGTACCACTGAATTTGCAATCCTCCTAGCTCTAGGTGGAGTTTTTATCAACATTAATAAAAATTGTTACAGCCAGGAGTACTGCAGTTTTGAAGCAATGTGGCTCATCACATCCTGGCATCATATAAAGCTGGTTGGGGGGTATTCTGCATGTTATTGTTCTAAAAGCTGATTTTTTTTTTCTTTTGTGGTGCTGGGGATTGAACCCAGGGCCTTGTGCATATGAGGCAGGCACTCTACCAACTGAGTTATATCCCCAGCCCACCTAAAAGCTGATTGTTTTTTTGCCACCAGCCACGTGATATCCTTTGTGGGGCAGCTGATGAAGTTCTAGCTGTCTTAAAGAATGAAAAGCTTCGGGACAAGGAGAGACGAAAGGAGATTGACCTGCTGCTGGGTCAGACAGATGATACCAGATACCATGTGCTAGTAAACTTGGGGAAAAAGATCACAGACTATGGTGGAGATAAGGAAATTCAAAATATGGGTAACTAAACTGTTTGTGTTCCGATTGTTGTTGACTCTGAAATATGTATCTTCTAGCATCATTTGATAATGAATCTGAGTGTCAGTGATTTCCCATCAACCAGAGTTGGTGGTTTCTTTTTTCTTGTTGTTTGTTTGAGGCATTTGGCAGGTTTTATTCAAAGCTGGCTTTAAGGAAGATAGAGAAGAATTTTTTTCCTCGAATCTTCACATTCCTATTTTGTGTTTTTTAAAAAATTAATGACTAACAGACACCAGATTCCCTCAATTCCAGCAGCCATTTCTTACTAAGATAACCTTTTTCCGCTTTTTTTTTTCTTTTTCCTATACCAGAGCTTGAACCCAGGGGTGCTCTACCACTGAGCTACACCCCTGGCACTTTTCATTTTTATTTTGAGACAAGGTCTTGCTAAGTTGCCCAGGCTGGCCTTGAAATTTCAGTCCTCTTGCTTCAGCCTTCCAAATAACTGGGATTAAGGAATGCACCACTGTGCCCAGCTCTGAGGCCCTTTTATTGTGTAGAATGTGGAAGAGAACTTGGGCAGAGCCTGTGGGATAAGAGAGGGGTGGAATCCAGAATTGGTGGGTGGGAAACTGTCTCAGTGCTGACAGCACAGATGGCGCTCTCATGTGGATCACCTAAACTAAATCCTTATGTGTCCTTAGACCCCAGTTCTGTGCCTCTTTTCATTAACTGCTCACTGCTCTTCATCATTTCAGATGACAACATTGATGAGACCTATGGTGTAAACGTGCAGTTTGAGTCTGATGAGGAGGTGAGCAATTAAGCAAGTGGACTAACTCATTTTTTTTAATTGTTAGGTGACAGGACCCCTTTTAGTGTAAAGAGGTCCCCTAGCTTAAGCCAGATAGATTTTATGGTGTTTTATGAGTATCAGAAATTTAGTGTTATTTTGCTGAAAATATTATCATTATCTTCAGGTTTTCCAACGCAAATTTAAGTTATTAAATATAAACTAATATAATTTTTTTCCATTTTTTTATTACTGGTGCATTTCAGTTGTGCATAACGATGGAATTCATTGTTATATATTCATGTTTACATACAATATTATAATCTAATTTGGCCAATATTCTTCCCTAGTATTGCCCATTTCACGCCTCTCCTTTCTCCCCCTGGTCTCTTTTCTCTACTCAATTTATCTCCCTTTGATTTTCATGAGACACCCCCCCTGCCCACCTTTCTTTTCCTTTTTTCTCTCTAGCTTCCACATATGAGAAAAAACTTATGACCCCTGACCTTCTGAGTTTGGCTTATTTCACTTAACAGTGTCCTCAAGTTCCATTCATATTCCTTCAAATGCCATAGTTTCACTTTTCTTTATGGCTGAATACAATTCGCGCGCGGGCACGTTTTGTGTGTGTGTGTGTGTGTGTATCACATTTTCTTTATCCGTTCATTGCTTGACAGACATCTAGGCTGGTTCTGTAGTTTGGCTATTGTGAATTGTGTTGGTATAGACATGGGTGTGCCTGTGTCACTATAGTGACTTTAATTCTTTAGGATAAATATTGAGGCAAGATATATTTGGGTCATGTGGTGGTTCCATTCCTCGTCTTTTGAGTAACCTCCATACTAATTTCCACAATGGTTGTACTAATTTATGGTCCCACCAACAGTATAAAAGTGTTTCTTTTTCTCCACATCCTCTCCAGCATTTATTAATATTTTAATAAATATGTTTTTTAGTTGTAGGCGAACCTTTATTTTATGTATTTATATACAGTGTTGAGGATTGAACCCAGGGCCTCACACATGCTAGGCAAGCACTCCACCCTTGAGTGTTTATTATTGTTTATATTCTTGATGGCTGCCATTCTGACTCATGTGGGATGAAATATCAGTGTAGTTATTTGTTTGTTTGTTTGTTTTTCGGTGTTTTTTCAGTTTTTTTTTTTTTGGGGGGGGGTGGTACTAGGGATTGAACCCAAGGGCTCTTAACCACTGAGCCACATCCCCAGCCCTTTTTTATATTTTATTTAGAGATGGGGTCTCCCTGAGTTGCTTAGATTCTTGCTAAATTGCTGAGGATGGCTTTGAACTCAAAATCCTCAGCCTTCCAACCTGCTGGGACTATAGGTGTATGCCACTGCACTTGATTTTATGATTTTAAGTAGCAACAGATTAACAAACTGCTCATAGTAGTTCATTTAACAAATGTTTATTATTTATTAAGTACCCACTTTGACCATGATATATATGTATATATATATATATATATACATATATATATATTTTTTTTTTTGGTTGATGGACATTTATTTATTTATTTATATGTGGTGCTTAGAATCGAACTCAATGTCTCACACATGCTAGGCAAGTGCTCTACCACTCAGCCCCAGCCCCATGATGCTGTTTTAAGTGTACATTTTATTTCGTGAGTAAGCACAGTGCTGAGCGAGCTAGTTGTGGTCTCTGCCTTTCTGGATCACCATCCGCTTCCCCGGCCTGCTTCTGTACAGCTCTTCTCTCCCGTTAGCCAGCAGCTCTTGTGTCTAAGGACTGTGTATGTATGAGAGATTGTGATCGAGGCGGTTGCCATTGTGGCAGCTAAAGTGAGAAGCAGAAGAGAGGCGAGAAGCATCTAAGGAATCCCCACCAGATTGTCATTCTGTTAATGTGCTCTGGAATAAGACTGAACCCCCAGGGAGGGGGATGGGAAAGGAAAAGCCGTAGAATGAATAGGATGTCACTTTCCTATGTTCATATATGATACAAGACCAGTGAAACTCCCATCATGTACAGTGACGAGAATGGGAAGTTATACTTCATGTACGTATGATATGTCAGAGTGCATTCTGCTCTTATGTGTACCTAAAAGGAACAAAGACTGAGTCATTGATTTCACCACAAAGCCGTTGCTCTAACTAAGGGGGTCATTGAGGGTGATTCGGGGAGCGGTTCTGTGGTGGCACAGGATGGGTTCCAGAGTATGGTTGAGGTTGGGGCTGTTTCCACAGGAAGGCGATGAGGACGTCTATGGGGAGGTTCGAGAAGAGGCGTCTGACGATGACATGGAAGGCGATGAGGCCGTTGTGCGCTGCACCCTCTCAGCTAACGTGAGTGAGGTCTCCTTCCCCTGGCTGCACGGCCAGCTGATTTCTGGGTGTAGCCTTTTCCCAGTGCCTGGTCTGGTTTTGCATTACTTAGTGAGCCGTGTTTTGACAGAGTGAGCCATAATAAGTATTTAGTGTCCTGATTCTTAAGATTTCAGCTGGTCGTCTTCCTACCCTGAGGCATGTGGTGGGGAATCAGCCTGGTGCTCCTGAACTCAGGATAGCCCTTTTTTTCTCTCAAAAGGGCCCCCAGAGAAGGCTGGCTGTGGGGTGGCAGGGAGCTTAGTTGTAGGGCAGTGAAAACGTGGTTGGGACCTGGTGAGCTAAGGGCCTGGCTATTATTTTAGCTTGTAGCCTCAGGTGAACTGATGAGTTCCAAGAAGAAGGATTTGCACCCTCGGGATATCGATGCGTTCTGGCTCCAGCGGCAGCTTAGTCGTTTTTATGATGATGCCATCGTGTCACAGAAGAAGGCAGATGAAGTGTTGGAGATTCTGAAGGTATGGCCGAGATGGCAGTTCTGTTGAGTGCATCTTAGCAGATGGAAATGGTGTGGAGCAACAGACAACTGTGTTCTTGATGGTGGCATTGCTTTCTTGTTAGACGGCCAGTGACGATCGTGAATGTGAGAACCAGCTGGTTCTGCTCCTCGGTTTCAACACGTTCGACTTTATTAAAGTGTTGAGGCAGCACAGGATGATGAGTGAGTATGCGCGAGCTCTTCCCCATGTGTGGCCTGAGCCAGGCAGGGGGGTGCTGCTTTCATGGCTTCTGCACTTAATGATTTTTCTCTGCACCCCAAGAGTGAAGGCTGATTTACCCATCCTGTGCCCCCCACCTCCTCCTTTTGCTCCCTGTCATTGGCAGTTCTGTACTGTACCTTGCTGGCGAGTGCTCAGAGTGAAGCTGAAAAAGAAAGGATCATGGGAAAGATGGAAGCTGACCCAGAGCTATCCAAATTCCTCTACCAGCTCCACGAGACTGAGAAGGAGGATCTGATCCGAGTAAGGGCTGGCTTGATCGTTCTGTCTCATTTCTCAGTTGGAGTGTTTGCTTCAGAAAAATGGACAATTGGCTAGAGATTAAAAAACAGATGTCAGAGTAGTGAAGCATTTCTCTAAATTCCTTGGGGTTTCTCAGTGAGTACTGATTAGAATTGTTACATTCACATTTGTGTGGCTAGAGACTGTTTGTTCAGCAGCACCAGGGGGACCTTTACAGATTTCACCATAAAGACGGTGTTTACTTGAATGCAGGAACAGAACCCATGCTTAAACATGGGACTCAACACTGCTGCTTCTTCCCTAGATGATGAGGTCCCTCTTCTGTGTGCTCCTCTCCTCTATATCATTTGTGTCCTTGGATCTTTATTTATTTTTTATTTTTTTAGTTTTAGGTGGACACAGTATCTTTATTTTGTTTTTATATGGTGTTGAGAATCGAACCCAGTGCCTCACACATGCTAGGCGAGCGCACTACCACTTGAGCCACATCCCCAGCCCCTCCTTGGATCTTTTTGGTGGTCTTTTGGCAGGTGTCTGAATGTGAAGTGCCACCTTTTGTTTTGGGGACTTAATAGTACCAGTGAGTCAAGCACAGCTAAGCAGAGACTGAAAGGGGCAGGTACTCAGCATGGTGATGAGCCATCCTGCTTTTTTCTTTTTCCCACTGCAGGAGGAAAGGTCCCGGAGAGAGCGGGTTCGGCAGTCCCGAATGGACACAGATCTGGAAACCATGGATCTGGACCAGGGCGGAGAGGTGGGAGTTGGGCCATCTCCTAGGCCATGATGGGTAGAAAACTGTCGTGCTCAGCCAGCTCACTTCCGTGGATTGTTGTTTGTCACATCCCCAGGCACTGGCTCCACGGCAAGTTCTGGACTTGGAGGACCTGGTTTTCACCCAAGGGAGCCACTTCATGGCCAATAAACGCTGTCAGCTTCCTGATGGGTCCTTCCGTCGCCAGCGAAAGGGCTATGAAGAGGTGCATGTGCCTGCTCTGAAGCCCAAGCCCTTTGGCTCAGAAGAGGTGAGTGTAGTGTTTTGCTCAGTTCTCGTGCTCAGTTCACCTCTCTTCCAGTTTCCAACCATTGCCTAAGATGTAGCCTTGTCTGTTAGATAGCTTATTTCTGAAATGAACGCTGCTTCAGAATTTTCCTATTCTAATTTAGAGCCCAGGGGATAATATTGATCTCTCTGGACTGGGTCTTAATGGAGAGTCATGTAGGGTGATGGCCAGAGAATGGAGACCCTGGCAGTCCCATGGTAGTGGGCAGTCTGCTGAAGGATGCTGTTGGTGTGATGTGCATGGCTTTTCTCCCTAGCAACTGCTTCCGGTGGAAAAGCTGCCCAAGTATGCCCAGGCTGGATTTGAGGGCTTCAAAACACTGAATCGTATCCAGAGTAAACTGTACCGCGCAGCCCTGGAGACTGATGAGAACCTGCTGCTGTGTGCTCCTACTGTAAGGGCTGCCCTGCTGATTTTTATTTGATAAGAGACTTGTTAAGTGGTAGATCAAATGCCATGACATGCTGTTTTCTGTTTTGGAGATAAGCTTGGGGAAATTGGGGCAGCGAATATAACCTTATAAATGGGCTGCTTGTCCCTGACCTCTGTCTTAGGGTGCTGGGAAGACCAACGTGGCCCTGATGTGTATGCTCCGAGAGATAGGGAAACACATAAACATGGATGGCACCATCAACGTGGATGACTTCAAGATTATCTACATTGCTCCCATGAGATCCTTGGTACAGGAGATGGTGGGCAGTTTTGGAAAGGTAAGGGTCAGATCTTTGCTCCAAAAGATACTGGCCGCAGTTCTCCAAGTACTGGATGCTGGCCTGGGCATCTCTACTGCTTATGTGGGGCATCTCTGAATGCCTCTGTGGTGCTTTTCCCATTTCTGAAATGGAACTTGACCCAGGTACAGAAAGCTACTGGGGCGAGAATGTCTTGAACTCTCTTTTAGAAGGGTTTACTACCTTTCTTTCATCTTCTGCATAGTGATATTCTGATGTTGGTGTTATTGCATTTTTAAGTATTTATAAAGTGTCTTGTGGATATGGTTGGTAGAAGACCTCGTGGTGTTAAGTCTGTTATCTGTAAAGTCCATTTCCCCACCCTTACATGCAGAGCTCCCAGAGATCCTTTGCCTGCTTCATGTGCTTGAGTGAAACTTGGATTTGTTTTAGGAGTGTGTGTTCATATAGACTTATTACCTACCTACTCCCAGTACCCGACACTGAGACTACCCAGACAGAGTATGGTATCTAGGCCCCTTCAAGCTTGCTGCCTTTTTTCCTTATTTCCAGTGCTGGGCATTGGACCCAGGGCCTAGAGCAAGCTAGGAGAACATTCTACCACTGAGCTACGCTCCAGCCCACTTCAAGCATTCTTGCCTGATGTACCTCTTTTCCCCTTAGCGCCTGGCCACTTACGGAATCACTGTTGCTGAACTGACTGGGGACCACCAGCTGTGCAAGGAAGAGATCAGTGCCACTCAGATCATTGTCTGCACCCCTGAGAAGTGGGACATCATCACACGGAAGGGTGGTGAACGCACCTACACTCAGCTGGTGCGGCTCATCATCCTGGTGAGCAAGGGGAGCATGAGGAAACCTGGAGGCAGTCGGGATCAGGAGTGTTGTTGGGCTTTAATGATGAACATTTCCTCAGGTCCTTTTCTGTAGGCACTAGCCTTTGAATGACAGCCATTGTCAGCTTTGTTGTTACAATTCAGTAGAAAAACTTAGCAGCATGGTGTTTGCAGTATTTCTCATATCTTTCTTCATGTTTGAAATAATTTGGAAATAAATATAAACAGACCCCCAACAAAATATATGTATGTGTGTGTGTGTGTGTGTGTGTGTGTGTGTATACACACACACACACACACATATTCCCAGAACATAGAAGGGCTTTATAAATAAATAATCTGTTCTCAGAGGCAATAAGTAGGGAGTCAGGACATTGTGTTCCGTGTGCACAGAAGCACAGTGTGGAAGGTCTGAGTGTCATTTCTTTGAGGTGTCTGGGAGAGCAAGAAAGGAGAGTGCACGAGCAGGCATTGGCAATCTGTGGCTGCTGGATTCTGTTTATTGGAACACAGCTGCACCCCTTAGCTTATGTCTTGATTACAGCTGCTTTTGTGTTGCAGAGTAGGGTTAAGTATTTGTAATAGGGACTCTGTGGCCCACAAGCCTAAAACATTGACCACTTGGCCTTTAAAGAAACAGTTTGCTAAGCCCCACATTGGAGCCTGGCTAATCAGCCTCATTAGCAGGGACATTAGGAATGCTGGATCCCTGGGCCCACCTCTTGCCTTCGAGTACCAGTAAGATCTCCTGGTCTTCCTGTGCCGCTGAAGTTTGAGAAGTGCCACTGTAGGCCATGCAAACTCATGCAATGTGTGAGAGCTTTTGTTCTTATTTAATATAAATATGAAGCCTTATTTGATATACATATGGTCTGACCAAAAGCTTCATTTTTCCATAAGGAAATTTATGTGAAGGTTAGGAATTCGCTTACCTAAAGTATCTTGTTATAAAGTGCTGCATCAAAGCAGCTCACGGTATGCTCTTTCCTGGGGTATTTCATGGTGAATACTGTCTTCATTCTTTGGATTTCTTTAGCTTAAAATTCCCTTTCTTGTCGTTGTCGTTGTCTTTTTTTAATTTTGTTGTTGTGGGTGGACAGAGTGCCTTTATTTTGTTTTATTTTTATGTGATGCTAAGGATTGAACCCAGTGCCTCACATGTGCTAGGCATCTTCCTGCTTTGCCATCTTCCTGCTTTGCTATCTTCCTGCCTCCCAGCCACCGCCCTCTTGTCTTCTTTGTTGGCATCTTAGGTTATATGTGTATAAAATGGGGGTAGTCTCGGGAAGGGGGGCTATGTTTCTCTGGTCCTAGAGGTAATTTGCTGCCCTCCCATTCCTTAGGATGAGATCCATCTTCTCCATGATGACAGAGGTCCTGTCTTAGAAGCTTTGGTGGCCAGAGCCATCCGAAACATTGAGATGACTCAAGAGGATGTCCGACTGATTGGTCTCAGTGCCACCCTCCCCAACTATGAAGATGTGGCCACCTTTCTGCGTGTTGACCCTGCCAAGGGCCTCTTCTACTTTGACAACAGGTATAAGAAAGGCTGGAAGAAGTGTATAGCCAAGGTGACCTTCTTACTTTCCTTCTATTTTCTAAGGAGCACTTCTGGATTGAGCTTTAGAGAAGGGCCTTTGGTTTCTGTGTGTCAATCCAAAAAGACAGATATTGCTTCCAGGGCATGGAAAGTACTATTTGTTCCTGCTGCATCCCTGCCAAAGCCTCATTTGTCCTCATTGTTGAACTTCCAGCTTCCGTCCGGTGCCTCTGGAACAGACATATGTGGGCATCACAGAGAAAAAAGCTATCAAGCGTTTCCAGATCATGAATGAAATAGTCTATGAGAAAATTATGGAACATGCTGGAAAAAATCAGGTCTGTTCATGGTTTGTTCTTGAACCTTTCAACTTTTGACTTAACTGATAATTAGGCAAGATTGACACAGGTAGAAGAAAATACAAATCACCAATATCTGGAATTAAATAACTTATTAGTATAAAACCTGCCATTAGCAGGGTAATCAGGGGAATGGGCGTGTGGCTTCGTGTCCCACCCCACTAGGGAAAGAAAGGATAATTAGGGAATACACTAAACAACTTTACACTAGAAAATTAGAAGAAATAGCCAGGTGCTGTGGCACACCCCTATAATCCTAGCAGGATTGTACCAGAGATTGAACCCAGTGCTTAACCACTGAGCCACATCCCCAGGCCTTTTTTATATTTTTTTTAGAGACAGAGTCTCACTAAGTTGCTGAGGCTGGCTTTGAACTCAAAATTCTGCTTCAGCCTCCTGAGCCCCTGGGATTATAGATTTGGTGTGCCTCTGCACCCATCTTCAACCAGAATTTTTTTTTTTTTTTTTTTTGGTACCAGGGATTGAACTTAGGGGCACTCAACCACCGAGCCACATCCCCATCCCTTTTTTGTATTTTATTTAGAGGCAGGGTCTCACTGAGTAGCTTAGTGCCTTGCTTTTGCTAGGGTGGGCTTTGAACTCACAATCCTCCTGCCTCAACCTCCCAATCACAGCCAGAATTTTTTAATTGAGCAGAGTTTAGCAATGTTAACCAAGACAAATAAGGAAAAACAACAAGATGTGTTTCTTTTATTTATTTTATTTATTTATTTATTTATTTTTTAAGATGTGTTTCTTTTAATCTGATAAAAAAAATAGTGAATGAATTTAAGTGAAGACTTAATATGTTTGTTTTTCCTCATAGATACTAAGACTATTTCCAAAATGTGGTGCTAGTCCTAGATGTACTTATAAGTCCTTTTTTTTCCTTTATAAAGATGTGTCTTGGGGCTGGGGATGTGGCTCAAGCAGTAGCGCGCTCGCCTGGCGTGCGTGCGGCCCGGGTTCGATCCTCAGCACCACATACAACAAAGATGTTGTGTCCGCCGAAAACTAAAAAATAAATATTGAAAATTCTCTCTCTCTCTCTCTTAAAAAAAAAAAAAAAAAAGATGTGTCTTGCAGATACATCTTCATGTGTCTTCGACTCTTGTTTAGGAGCTTGAACACATTTTTTTTTGGTGGGGGGGCGGATACTAGAAATTTAACTCAAGGTGCTTAACACTCGTGGAGGAAATTTAACTTAGGTGCTCAACCATCCCCAGTAATTTTTATTTTTATTTTTAGACAGGGCTTTGCTAAGTTGCTGAGACTAGCTTTGAATTGCCATCTTCCTGCCTCAGCCTCCCAAGTTGCTGGGATTAAGGGTGTGCACCACCATGTCTGGACATACACAGATTCTTAATTAAGACCCTTGAATTTGCATACATAGCATATTTAAATTTGCTGTGCAAGATTGGGTGCTAGGGCTGGTTTAATTTCCCACCTGCAGGATTTTTAGTTATTAGGTGGGCTCCTTCTTGGGTCTTGTTGGCCCTGGTTAGGCTTCTGAACCTTCTTGCTATTGCTCCTTTTTGCAAGACACTTGATTCTGATTTATATAGTGCAGCATCTTTTCCTACTACTAGTGCCCTGGGCCTGTAGGAGTGGCTATTGCAGTTGTGTCTCTTAACTATAGCAAACTATGGTTTCTTCTTAGGTGCTGGTGTTTGTCCACTCTCGGAAGGAGACTGGCAAGACGGCCAGGGCCATTCGGGACATGTGCCTAGAGAAGGACACTCTAGGCCTGTTTCTGAGAGAGGGCTCAGCTTCCACAGAGGTCCTTCGGACAGAAGCAGAACAGTGCAAGGTGAGGAGGGTTCTGCTCATTTCTCGTTCCTGCCTGGTAACTGGCCTCCCTTACCAGTTAGGTTCCAGACAGCTCTGCTGGGACTGAGTGACCCAGGGCACTGTTTCACGTAGGAATGGTGATTGGATGTGGTTATGGGGATGGGTAAGGGGCAGGGTCTCACGTGAAGAGAGATCCTTTTCCCCGGGAGAGTTCCACCGGAAGATTCACCTCATCCCTTGGTCTTTTCTGTGCACAGAACTTGGAGCTGAAGGATCTTCTGCCTTATGGCTTTGCTATTCATCATGCGGGCATGACCAGAGTTGATCGAACCCTTGTGGAGGATCTTTTTGCTGATAAACATATTCAGGTAAGGGTGGGCAAGGCTTTGGGAGCAGTTGATGCAGGCTTAAAAAGACCTGCTGTGTCAACAGTTGTGCCATGTGTAGGCTCTTGGTACTTGATTTTTTTTCTGGCCCAGCTGGCTGAGGTTGGAGGGTCATGATGGACACACTAAATGTAACTTCCTGCCATCTCTCCCAACACACCACACCCTGCAGGCGTGAAGGTGAGTGCGTCTGAGGAGTATAGCAGAGCAAGCGCTCTATAGCTCCACCAATTCCAAACATGCCTCCTAAGGTCTTGCCCGTGTTCCTTCACTCTTTTAGGGTAGCCTGATTTTGCATTTTCTCAAGACTATAAGTTTATTAACATAGGCTTATACTTCTGACTCTTACGTTTCTCTGAAACTGAAACGTTAATTGCGGAATAGATGAGGAGCCCGAGGAATCCTTTCCTCACTATTCGGGTGTCACATTGACAAGTATTGGGACATACCCCAGTCCAGTTTCCTCCTGCCCTCCTGATAGTTCCCATAGAAGCTCGGAGGCCAGAGAAGTCAGGGATTCTCTCCTTTTCGTGGTATTGCCTGTTTGCCTCATTGTCTTGTCTTGCCTCTCTAGGTTTTAGTTTCCACGGCAACTCTAGCTTGGGGTGTGAATCTCCCTGCCCACACAGTCATCATTAAAGGCACCCAGGTGTACAGTCCAGAGAAAGGGCGTTGGACAGAACTGGGAGCACTGGACATTCTGCAGGTACAGAGCCTTTGAGTTTATTCTCAGTGGGAAAAGTACCCTGTTCCTGAAATGCAAGGATGCTGGAAAGAGAGCTCAAAGGCCGTGTTCTCTATTGTCAGATCCCTGAGTCAGATCCAGAAGTCCTTTCTCTGTAGCATCCTTTGTTTGTTATCTCTGACTTAGATGCTGGGACGTGCTGGTCGACCCCAGTATGACACCAAAGGTGAAGGCATACTCATCACATCTCACGGGGAGCTACAGTACTACCTGTCCCTCCTCAATCAGCAGCTTCCTATTGAGAGCCAGATGGTATCCAAGCTGCCCGACATGCTTAATGCAGAAATTGTGCTGGGGAACGTCCAGAATGCAAAGGTAGGGAAGACTGGGCTCGGTGCCTTCCTCTGGTGCCCCAGAGCCTGAGGGAGCAGGAGTTGGATGGTCCTTGCTGTGGTGCTTGAGGTGTCAGCATCCCACATCCCCTACCTCACACCCACCTCTTCAGTGCAGGCTTCCTGGATCTGTGTCACTTGGCACCGTTCCTCTCGTGTCCAAGATCTTTGAGAGGACTCTTTATCTTTCTATTAATGAACTGTCATAAACATTCAAAAGGTGATAAACTGTGTATCCTCTTAGCTGGGTGTTGATCTCTGAGCCCTCTGTGGGAACTTTGTGTTGGACATGAGCAGTTCTCCATGCTGAGAAGTTTGGCCATCTCTCTTAGGACGCGGTGAACTGGCTGGGCTATGCCTACCTCTATATCCGAATGCTCCGATCCCCAACCCTTTATGGCATCTCTCATGATGACCTCAAGGGAGATCCCTTGCTGGACCAGCGCCGACTCGACCTGGTTCACACTGCTGCCTTGATGTTGGACAAGAACAATCTGGTCAAATATGACAAGAAGACAGGCAACTTCCAGGTGAGTGGTGTGAGGATTTGGAGATGAAGGTCTCAGCAGAAGTTGTAGGCCTGGGTGAAAATTCCTCGGCTTGCTGACTGGGTCTATCTGATTGCTTGGAGCAGGCCTTGGATTATACCTTTTGAACTGCGAACTTCTACCGTGATACACCTCTTTTGTAATTTGAGTTGAGGTGGATCATTCAGCTGTGGTACTGTTCAGGCAGTTGATCTGTAGGACCAAATCCTACTGTGGTTGGAGTTTGTCAGTAGTCAGCATTGCATCAAATCTCTCTTTTCTTCTAGGTGACAGAACTGGGCCGCATAGCCAGCCACTACTACATCACCAATGATACAGTGCAGACCTACAACCAGCTGCTGAAGCCCACCCTGAGTGAGATTGAGCTTTTCAGAGTTTTTTCCTTGTCCTCAGAGTTTAAGAACATCACTGTGAGGGAGGTGAGTCTGTCCAGCACCCCAGGATGGAGCATTGTGTGCACCACCAAGTTGCTGAGTGACTTCTTTCCTTGGCCACTTGGCTTTTTCTTGACCTATCTCCCCCTTGTGGCAGGAAGAAAAACTGGAGCTGCAGAAACTGCTGGAGAGGGTGCCCATCCCCGTGAAGGAGAGCATTGAGGAGCCCAGTGCAAAGGTGAGCCCATCTTTTCTTTGCTGGGGGTTTTCATAATGGTCCAAAAGATGAACCTTGAGTCTGGACTCGTGCGTGTAAATCTGCAGAGCTCGTCCACTTTTTCTTTGGGGATCAGGGGTCATTGAACCCTATGGCAATCAGTTCCCAGGTCTTCTGATTCTTTTTATATGGAGCAATAGTTGTTTAATATCTGTAAATCAAGAGCTGTGGGATATCTTCTCTGGTATGGGTGCCAAAAGCAGAAATATAACTCACTTTGTGGGACTGTCCAGTGATTGACCTCTGGCCGGTTGACCTTACTTCTTTCCAGATCAATGTGCTTCTTCAAGCCTTCATCTCACAGCTGAAATTGGAGGGCTTTGCACTGATGGCTGACATGGTGTATGTTACCCAGGTGAGGGCAGAGTTGAACTGGGGCTGGCATTCCGTGCCTTGTGTGCTATGTCTTGAAGAAAGGCTGATGAGGCAGATGGAATGCCTAGCACTGTCCTGGCTGGCTGGTTGGTTGGTACCTGTGTGGCCCCAGCTGCACTGTACTAAGCCCAAGCACATGGGAAGGACAGGCCTTGACGGGGGACTGGGAGGCTCTGTGGGCCCTTGGAGAGATGGGTAGATCTGCCGAACACAGGATCTTCTTCCCCACTGTGGTTGCAGGACTCATAAATAAATTCAGAAACGGCATAGGGTTTTAGTAGTGACTCTTTGTCTCTTTACCTGTAGGAACAGGAGAAAGGAGTAATTATGGAGGATACTTTGTCTTTTTTTTTGGCACCAGGGATTGAACCCAGGGATGTTAACCCAGGTGCTTAACCACTGAGCCATATCCCCAGCCCTTTTTATTTTTTTAAATTTTGAGACAGGGTCTTGCTAAGTTGCTGAGGCTGGCTTTGAACTTATGATCCTCCTGCCTCAGCTTCCCAAGCCTCTGGGGACTTTGTCTTTGAGTTGGTGTGGGTAATTGCATCTGAGCTTGAGGTAGTTAGCTTGGTAGGGAGGCTTGGGGGCAGTTGAGACTTCACAGAGGAATGCTTCATCTTTCCTCAGTCGGCGGGCCGGCTGATGCGAGCTATCTTTGAAATTGTCCTGAACCGAGGATGGGCACAGCTTACAGACAAGACCTTGAACCTCTGCAAGATGATTGACAAGCGCATGTAAGGGCCCAGTGATCTGGGGGCTGGTCACCATGAATTGGGGTCCCCACACTGAGGGTGTGATGGGAAAGCCTAGGAGTGCCTCTGACCTGTCCTGATGCTCTAAGAATGACTTGAACCTGGGTGAGAGTTGGAGAGGGGAGCCCTGCTGGCATGGGGAAGGGAGTTGGTGGTAGTCCGCCACTGTAAGCTCTCTGGTGTCACTGCAGAGAGTTTTGGACATCTTCCTCTGGTGACTGTGTCTTGTGTGGTTATGGCTAAACTGTTGGAGGCTATGATGAGGGCAGCTTGTTACAGCCCTTAGAAGGGACCAATAGCTTTGTATCCTTTCTGGGTAGGTGGCAGTCCATGTGTCCTCTGCGCCAGTTCCGGAAGCTCCCTGAGGAGGTGGTGAAGAAGATTGAGAAGAAAAACTTCCCCTTTGAGCGTCTGTATGACCTGAATCATAATGAAATAGGTGTGTGGGGAGCTTTTGTCCTTGTCCTAAGCCAGAACCTCCATGTGCTGCAGTTCCTCAGCCTCGGGCCCCCGTAGCCTGTGTTCACCCCGCACGTCCACTGAAGTACAGTCTTGCTTTTGGGCCTGAATTCTCTGGGCTCCACTGAGGCCAAAGGGAAGAAGCTGCCCATTGCATAGAATCTGCCCATTTCCCATGGTGGCCTCAGGCCCAGCCCGCTTTGCATCTGCAGCCAGGCTAGCTGGCCTGCAGCCCCCGTACTCTCTCATTTCCTTGTAGGGGAGCTTATCCGCATGCCAAAAATGGGGAAGACCATCCACAAATATGTCCACCTGTTCCCCAAGCTGGAGTTGTCGGTGCACCTGCAGCCTATCACACGCTCCACCCTGAAAGTGGAGCTGACCATCACTCCAGATTTCCAGTGGGACGAGAAGGTGAGGCCTCCCTGAGCAGAGGGGACTGCATGGTAGGTGCTGCGTCCCTGTGCTGGCTCATGTTCTTTTCCCTGTGCTTGGGTTGCCAGGTCCATGGTTCATCAGAGGCATTCTGGATTCTGGTGGAGGATGTGGACAGCGAGGTGATTCTGCACCATGAGTATTTTCTACTCAAGGCCAAGTATGCCCAGGATGAGCACCTCATCACATTCTTTGTTCCTGTCTTTGAGCCGCTGCCCCCTCAGTACTTCATCCGAGTGGTGTCTGACCGCTGGCTCTGTGAGTGTCTCCTCTCTGGGTCCTCTAGAACAGGTCTTCCAAGAACAGTGGATGGGTCTCTTGCCTTTGTGGGGGGAGAGAGGCACATGCTACCTAGGGCTTCCACAGTTGAGGTGTTGGGGGCTCTGGAGGAGGTTAGAGGAGGGCCTCCTATCCTCCCTGTCTCCTCTTTGTAGCTTGTGAGACCCAGCTGCCTGTCTCTTTCCGGCACCTGATCTTACCAGAGAAGTACCCACCTCCCACTGAACTGTTGGACTTGCAGCCCCTGCCCGTGTCTGCCCTGAGGAATAGTGCCTTTGAGAGCCTCTACCAGGATAAATTCCCTTTCTTCAATCCCATCCAGACCCAAGGTATGTGTTGGGATACCAGGTAGTTGGTTCTCTTAGGGGCCTTTTAAGGTCACCTGGAGAGCCTGTGTTTTGTGGCAGGTAGGGGAAGAGAGTGCTCGGGTGCTTTGGCAGGCCTGGGAGCTCCGGGATATTTCCCCTTGGTCACTGCTAGATTTACTCTGCTGTTCTGCGTAGTTCCCTGAGGAGCATCAGGAGAGCAGGCCTTACCATGGCACCTTGTTATTTTCTCACTCTCAGGGTGCTGATTGTCTGCTTCTGATGCCCAGCATGGAACCTGGGGTGTGGCATTGGTTGAGACCTCCCTCTGTCACCGTAAACAAGGATGAGGTTCACAGAGCAGGGCTGTGCTCTAAGTACTCGGCCGAGAATAGCGGCCGAGTTTTCCCTCTGTTCCTCCCACCAGTCCTGTGGTTAGGATACTTTTGGGGTTTTTTGGGACTGGGGATTGAACTCAGGGGCACTCAACCATTGAACCATATCCCCAGTTCTATTTTGTATTTTATTTAGAGACAGGGTCTCACTGAGTTGCTTAAGTGTCTCGCCACTGCTGAGGCTGGCTTTGAACTTGTGATCCTCCTGCCTCAGCCTCCTGAGACACTAGGATTACAGCAATGTGCCACTGTGCCCGGCTTTGTTGGGTTACTTTTAAGGTGCTACAGTCATTTTGTACATGAGGAAATAGGCATAGGGAGGTGCCCCAATTGAGTTGGCTAATAAATAGCAGAACTTGGATTTTAACTCAGTCTTGAATCTAGGACTTAGGCTGTTATCTTCTATATTAGATTATTTCTAGAAAATGCAGGAGAGTACTGAGGAGGCACTTCAGTTGTGCATCATTGTCTTTGAGAAACAGAGGAGGATGCTTGGCCTCTCCTGCTTGGGTTGTCCTGCAGATCTCCTTGGGACCAGAGCTTGATCCTGGCCTCTCCCTTTCCTGTTCTGTGGGAGGAGAAGCAAGGCATATCAGGCTGGGCCATCATTTTGGACTCCTGTACCATCGCTCTGCCATTTGACTGTGACACTTTGGCCTGTGTCTCTGGTTCCTTGGTCTTCACAAGTGGTTTGCCTCTTAGCCTGTCTCCTCTCCCCTCCTGATGTGCATACCACTCCTCTCGGTCCCCAGTGTTTAACACCGTGTACAACAGTGATGACAACGTTTTCGTGGGGGCCCCCACGGGCAGTGGGAAGACCATCTGTGCAGAGTTTGCCATCCTGCGGATGCTACTACAGAACTCGGAGGGGCGCTGTGTCTATATTACCCCGATGGAGGCCCTGGCAGAGCAGGTGTGTGACGTGCTGTGACCTTTGTGAGTTTCCCCAGAAATCATTTCATCTGTGATTCTGGATCTAAGTTTTTTCAGGTGGCATTTTCAGAGTCATTTCCTAAAGAGCTTCCTCGTCCCTTAAAGGCTGGACGGGGATCAGAAAGTAGTGTGAGCTGGCACCGTGTTCTGTGCTTGTAGCCCCAGATTCTCTAGGGAAGGCTGAGGCAGGAAGGTGATTTGAATCTAGAAGTTTGAGGCCATCCTGGGCACAGTGACACCCCATCTCCAAAACAGAAAGTGGCCTGAGATCCTCAGAGCACCAGGTCTTTGGCTTCCCAGTTTCCTCATAGCAAGTGCAAGATGCCCATTGTGGCCTGCTGTTGTGACACTCCCTCCCTGCTGCTAGGTGTACATGGACTGGTATGAGAAGTTCCAGGACCGGCTCAACAAGAAGGTGGTGCTGCTGACCGGGGAGACCAGCACAGACCTGAAGCTCCTGGGCAAGGGCAACATCATCCTCAGCACCCCCGAGAAGTGGGACATCCTCTCCCGGCGGTGGAAGCAGCGCAAGAACGTGCAGAACATCAACCTCTTTGTGGTGGACGAGGTCCACCTGATTGGGGGCGAGAATGGGGTACGGCTGCACCTTTCAGCAGATGAGGGGCTGGGGCTGGCAAAGTGACTTGGGCACTGGGCCTGGCATTTGGGTTTGAGGCCACAGACAAGGCAATTCTTTCTCCACAGGATCCTGCATGTGGCCTTACCCAAGTGGGTGACATGGGGGTTTTTGCTAGAACTCTTGGTAAATAGCATGGCTCAGTGGCAGTTGGCTGCCATGGGGCAGCAGAACCAAACACAGACAGCCCTAGTTATAAGGAAGGAATTTGGATGATTTTTGAGTCTTAGGGCGATGCGTGAGGCAGAACTCAGGCAGAAGTTGAGGAGCCTGGGCCTGAGGTGACGCCCTCCCCCCTCTTTCCCAGCCTGTCCTAGAAGTGATCTGCTCCCGGATGCGCTACATCTCCTCCCAGATTGAGCGGCCCATTCGCATCGTGGCACTGAGCTCCTCGCTGTCAAATGCTAAGGATGTGGCCCACTGGCTGGGCTGCAGCGCCACCTCCACGTTCAACTTCCACCCGAACGTGCGCCCTGTGCCCTTGGAGCTGCACATCCAGGTGGGACCCACACTCCTCCTGCCGTGACCTCAGAGATGCCATTAGCCAGGTCAGGTGACTGGTGTCCTTTCTTCTGCTTTGGTGTCCAGGGCTTCAACATCAGCCACACTCAGACTCGCCTGCTCTCCATGGCCAAGCCTGTGTACCACGCCATCACCAAGCACTCGCCCAAGAAGCCTGTCATTGTTTTTGTCCCGTCTCGCAAGCAGACCCGCCTCACTGCCATCGACATCCTCACCACCTGTGCGGCAGACATACAGCGGCAGAGGTCGGTGGGGCCTGGCTTCTGGGGTGGGTTCAGGTCATCCTTATGGCTTGGGGCCCGGCTGCAGTCGGCAGGGTGTCCCCTACCAACTGATTCAGTGCTTGTGCCGCCCAGGTTCTTGCACTGCACTGAGAAGGACCTGATCCCATACCTGGAGAAGCTGAGTGACAGCACCCTCAAGGAAACACTACTGAATGGGGTGGGCTACCTACATGAGGGGCTCAGCCCCATGGAGAGACGGTTGGTGGAGCAGCTCTTCAGCTCAGGTAAAGATACCTCATGGAGCCAGATGTGGTGACGCACACCTGCAATCCCAGTCAGTTCTGGAGGCTGAGGCAGGAGGATCACAAATTCAAGGCCAGCTGCCAATTTAGCAAAACCCTGCCTCAGAAGGGATTGGGCATGGAGCTGAGAGGTAGAGTACCCCTGTTTTCAGTGGCCAGCACTGGAATAAAACCCTCTCAGCTGAGTGAGATGCCATCCAAGGCTTCCCCAAGCAAATAGTGTGTCTTAAATTTTAGGGCCTGGTGCTGTTCCTGGGCGGAGTACTAGCCCTCTTCACCATACTGTTAGGATTTCTGTGTTATCTCATTTATTCCCCCAAGGCCCTTGTGATGCAGGTAGAGAGAGAGCACCCTGCATGTTAGATGAGGCATCGGGCAGGTGCACAACCTGGCACTGTCTCAGAACCTGGTTTTCTAGCATCTGGACTGTTGGCCACCAGACTTGCTTCTGTGTGGATGCCAGGCTCCTGGAGTGGGTAACTTGAGAGATATAGTACACAGGAGCGTGGTTAGTTCTTGGTCATGTCAAAACTTCTTTCCAGCCAGCCTCACTCTAAGAGAGCTCATGCTGGGTTGTGAGAGGGAGCTCTCTGCTGGGCGGCCCCTGGGTGAAGCCAGGTGGACTGTCTTAGGGGTAGACAGGGAGCCCTCCCTCAGTCTGCTCCCTTCTGCTGCTCAGGGGCTATCCAGGTGGTGGTGGCTTCTCGGAGTCTCTGCTGGGGTATGAATGTGGCTGCCCATCTGGTGATCATCATGGACACCCAGTACTACAATGGCAAGATTCACGCGTGAGTATAGTTGGTGCTCTGCGTCCACACAGACCTCCCGTCTAAAACAAGCGTACAGCTGCCAGCACAGACATCTGCAAATAAACCTGCAGCCCTGGTTCCACCATAGCAGGTGTTAGAGGTCTTCAGCCTCAGGACCTGGGAGCCTCAGGACCTGGGCTCACATTTGCCTCTTGGTCATTGTCCCTCAGTACTTTAGCATGTTGGAGAAGCAGGAGCCTAAAAGTGTCAGATGTTAATTAAGTCACTAGCCTATTTGTTTTACAGATTAGAAAAATGATCTGATCAAGGTTATACATCTATGTAGTGACAAGAAGTCAAAGGTTCAGTCTTAGGAAAAGCCTGAATAATTTAACTTTTTCCAAAATGCAGGTAATTTTTAAAATGAATTTTATGGGTTTATTTTTAATGTCTGAATCTGGTTCTTGGTTTGGATTTAAGTTAGATGATTTATAACTTGTGAAAGGTACAGCTCTCAAGATTGGAAAGCTTGACTTACACATTTGATTCTTCAATGGAGAGTTATTTTGCTTTTGGCATTAGATGGGTTTGTAGCACTGGGTCAAGGACCTTGTATGACTAGTTCCTGACCTGCACACTCAAAAGCTAATGTGATGTGTAGGTGAGCGAGTGAAATGACTTCCCGAGTGCCTGAGTTCATGAACTCAAGAGTTGTGCTGGAATTTGACCTGGTCTCCCTTCGCCATGGAAGGTGGCCATGCCTCCGATTGTGGTCTCTGATGATGCTGTTCCTTCTTTCCTCTCCTCCCCCACCAGCTACGTGGATTACCCCATCTACGATGTGCTTCAGATGGTGGGCCACGCCAACCGCCCTCTGCAAGACGATGAGGGGCGCTGTGTTATCATGTGTCAGGGCTCCAAAAAGGTCAGTCCTGGGCTCAGGCAGCCCTTTTGAGATTCTGAGCCTCAAAACAGTTTTCATCAGCCTGATGGATGTTGTTAATAAATTTCTCAAAGGTTTTTCCCCCTCTGCTCTTATTTTCCCATTGCTTTTGTAACGAGCCTGAAGCCACACAGAAGGCGGCTGCCGTGTTTTGGCCACTGCTGTTGACTCTGTTTCCACGGAGGTCTTCTTGCTCTGGTTGGCTCTGTCCCCTCATGCGTTGCTTACTGCTCTGCCTCTGTGACTCAGTATTTCCCTGATCCTACTCTATGTTTCTAAATGTGTGGTTTCTTCATTTTGCTATTGTTTGTTTCACACAAGGGTTACTCCTTATTGGTTTGCCCTTGACCTTTTTTGTGACCATGTTGTCATTGATTCCCTACGACTATTTCCCTTTCCCCAATCCACAGGATTTCTTCAAAAAGTTTTTATACGAGCCATTGCCAGTAGAATCTCACCTGGACCACTGTATGCATGATCACTTCAATGCTGAGATTGTCACCAAGACCATTGAGAACAAGCAGGATGCTGTGGACTACCTCACATGGACCTTTCTGTACCGCCGGATGACACAGAACCCCAATTACTACAACCTTCAGGGTCAGTGGACTCGGGAGCACACACTGTCCTTGCTGGTGTTCCCAGCCCTCGCAGGGCATCTCCCTGCCTGAGACTCCCCACCCACCTCTCTCCTCCACAGGCATCTCTCATCGTCACCTGTCTGACCACTTGTCAGAGCTGGTGGAGCAGACCCTTAGTGACCTGGAGCAATCCAAGTGCATCAGCATCGAAGACGAGATGGATGTGGCGCCTCTGAACCTGGGCATGATTGCTGCCTATTACTACATCAACTACACCACTATTGGTGAGGGCCACGCAGCTCAGTCTGTCTGAGGAGCCTCCCTGTGTGGGGCATCTGAAGCCCATTGACAGGGCCTCCCAGGAAGCAGCACAGCCTGAGTGCTGACTCTTGCTCCTCCTATTGCTTTCCATCTGCTCCTGGCTCCTCTCATGTTTCCTCTTTCCCTGGCAGAGCTCTTCAGCATGTCCCTGAATGCCAAGACCAAGGTGCGAGGGCTTATCGAGATCATCTCCAATGCAGCAGAGTACGAGAACATTCCTATCCGGCATCACGAAGACAACCTTCTGCGTCAGGTAAATATCAGGCTCAGAAGAACAACTTGGAGTTGAAGCTTGGCCTGTGTATGTGTTGCAGTGTCACCGAGACCCCCATACAGCTCTGCCTTCCCACACATCACCCCGCTCCCCGCACATCACTCCCTTCCTGCACATCACCCTCCTCCCCACCCTCACCCTCCTCTCTACCCTCACCCTCCATGGTCTAAACCACATAGTGTCTTTGGCCTAAGTGTCTCAGGCAGGGTCACCTGTTCAGCACCACCTCTTTTCTTCCTCATTGCAGTTGGCTCAGAAGGTCCCCCACAAGCTGAATAACCCTAAATTCAATGATCCACACGTGAAGACCAACCTGCTCCTGCAGGCTCACCTGTCCCGCATGCAGCTGAGTGCCGAGCTGCAGTCAGATACTGAGGAGATCCTTAGCAAGGTGGCATGGCGCTGCTGGGGTGGGGTCGGTGGGCCCTTGGCAGCCTGGGAAGCCTCGCTTCCAACCCTGCCTGCTCTTGTACTCTGCCCGTATTCAGGCAATCCGGCTTATTCAGGCCTGTGTGGACGTGCTGTCCAGCAATGGATGGCTCAGCCCTGCTCTGGCAGCCATGGAACTGGCCCAGATGGTCACTCAGGCCATGTGGTCCAAGGACTCATATCTGAAGCAGCTGCCACACTTCACTTCAGAGCACATCAAACGTTGCACAGACAAGGTGGGCTGGGTGGCCTGGAGTGCTGGGGGGTGAGCCCGAGAGCCCAGAATCCTGTTCTGGGAGGGCCGTGGGAGGTCTCAGCAGGGGAAGTGCAGTTGTGGTTCCCGAGGGCCCAGCTTCCAGATGCTGGAGGCTGCCAGCCATGGGCTGTTCTTCCCAGAGCACCTTCAGACACGGCTAGTGTGGGAAGTCAAGACAGCGGTCCTTGGAGCTGGGGCCATTCGCTGTGGTTTGTGTCCTCCTCTGACCTCTGCGCGCCCACGGCAGGGAGTGGAGAGCGTCTTTGACATTATGGAGATGGAGGATGAGGAGCGGAACGCGCTGCTGCAGCTGACGGACGGCCAGATCGCCGATGTAGCCCGCTTCTGCAACCGCTACCCGAATATCGAACTGTCCTATGAGGTGGTGGACAAAGACAGCATCCGCAGGTGAGCCAGGCACCACCCTGGGTCCCCGTGGGCACGGCATGACACTATGCTGAGAGGCCACGGCCACATCACTCATGTGCTGCCCTGCTCTCCCCACAGTGGTGGGCCAGTGGTGGTTCTGGTGCAGCTGGAGCGAGAGGAGGAAGTCACAGGCCCTGTTATTGCGCCTCTCTTCCCACAGGTACGTCCTGGTGTTAGGATGAGGCCCTGTTCTGGGCATGGTGTGCTTTCCCCATACAGGAGGGAAGTGAGTGAAAATTAACTCACAAGGCTGAAAACTCCTCTAGGGGCCATGGGGTTATCTGCTTGCTTTTGGAACAACTTAGACGACATCATTATTAAAAACGTTGGGGTAGTGTTGTCAGTCTCTTGAATGTTATCTCCTGTGTTTTAAATGGCTCCAGGACACTTTTCTTGTATGTTGTTCCCACTCACTCTGCATCTAGTTGCTTGTTTCTCTACCACCAGAAAGGAAATCTGATCCTCTTTTTGTGGGAGAATTATTGTAGGCTGGCCACAGAAGCCAGATGAACTTCACGTTTATTTCTGTGGCTGATTTGTTCAGCAGGCTGTGAGGAGAGCTTATTAAACTAGGCCACGGGGGCTCTGACAGTAGAGTGGCCAGCAGGGAGGGCGTCTCCCCCAGGCAGGGCTTCAGAAGAATCTGCCTTGAATCCTCTGTGGCAGGTTTGTCTCCAGGTTAAGATTTCTCCTCTGGCCTGTTTTCTTTGTGCTTAAAAAGGACTCTGAGGAACAAATCCCCCCCCAAGATGAGCTTTCTGGTGGTGGCATTGGATTCAAAGGCAAATACTAAACGAGGAGGTATCCTGGGGGAGGAAATGAGCTAGGACCAGCAGATGAGGTTATCTGCCTACTGCAGGATGAAAGCCTTTGAGGCACTTTATTTTTGTGGTGCTGGGGATCGAAGCCAGGGCTTTACAGTGGTAGGCAAGCCATTAACTATCCTCCAACCCCCTGGGCCTTTTGATGGTTTCAAAATCTTTAATCTATTGGCATTACCGGAAGGAACACCAGGAATGTGTCTGGTGTTGTGACCATTCTCACAGCTGCCTATAGCCATCCAGTTTGACATGCTGAAATTCTTGGGTTTTGGTCACTGCAGAAACGTGAAGAGGGCTGGTGGGTGGTGATCGGAGATGCCAAGTCCAACAGCCTCATCTCCATCAAGAGGCTGACCCTGCAGCAGAAGGCCAAGGTGAGAGTGGCCACTGGCCCTACATCTGTCTTGGGTGGGGGCAGGGTGAGAACACTTTCCCCTGGGGCCATGTCCTGATTCCCTGCCGCTCTTTCTAGGTGAAGCTGGACTTTGTGGCCCCAGCCACTGGTGCTCACAACTACACCCTCTACTTCATGAGTGATGCTTACATGGGCTGTGACCAGGAGTACAAATTCAGTGTGGATGTGAAAGAAGCCGAGACAGACAGTGACTCTGATTGAGTCCTGAGTGGTTACTTCAGAGAGAGTTCAGCCCGAGTCAAGAATGTGTGCAGTTGAGGGATCCTGGCTGTGAGACCAGGTGTCTGGTCTTGCCTGAAATTTAGCCAGTCAGGGCTGGAGTTGTCCCAGCCCACCTGCACTTTCCCCTTTCCACCTTGAAGTCCAAGCTCTGGGTCCAGCATCTAGCACATGTTGTTTCAATATGAACCATGTCCAGCGTTTTGGGGCATGTTCTTTGTAGTTCCTTTTGTGTCAGACAGTCTAATAAATAACTTGGAGAGATTACTTGTCCTTATAGTAGTTCCAAATTAAAAGCTGCTTTCTCCAACCTAAGGGCCTTGGCCAAAAGATTTGTTCTAGCCACTGAACTTGATAATCGAGGACTTGTGGAGGACAGACCTGCCTTTTAGTTAGGTTTTAGTCTAGAGGAAGAAACATGGGCAGGTAGCTTCTTTTCAGTTGTGCTGTGATACACACACCAGTGCCTTACACAGCAGCCAGCTGCAGGAGCCCCTCCATCCAGCAGGTAGGACTCAGAGGGTTCTCAGGTCTGCATTGTGAAACGCAGTCCCAGAAGGGGTTAAAATGCACAGCTGGGCGCAACCAGGCTTGTAAACTGGTTTTGTAATGCACACCTCAGTCTCTTCAAGTTCTTGCCTTCTGTTCTTTAGGAATAAATGTGATCAAAATTAAAAGGTATCGGGCTGAGGGGTGTGGCTCAGGGGCAAGGCACTTGCCTAGCTTACGCGGCACTGGGTTTGATTCTCAGCACCACATAAATCAGTGAATAAAATAAAGGTCTATCAACAACTAAATATATATATTTTTAAAAATAATAAAAGGTAGCTGGCTGTGGTGGTGTGCATCTGTAATCCCAGCTACTGGGGAGGCTGAGGTAGGGGGATTTCAAGCTTCAGGTCAGCCTGGCAATTTAGGGAGACCCTGTGTTAAGATAAGCACTAGGGATGTAGTTCTGGTAGAATGCTTGCCTGCCACGTGTGAGGCCCTGGGTTCCAGCCCCAGTAATGAGGGTGGATTCCATAGGGCAATTTCCTTAGATAGGCAGTTGTCTCAAAACCCTTTTTACATTGTACAAAATTAAACCAAAGTTCTTGTTTTTTTTTTTTTTATTGAGGTTATGTTCTTTTTTTACTTGCTATATTTAAAATTTTAAAACAACTTGTTTAAAAATAACCTCATCGTTGTTATATCTTTTTTTTTTTAGATATATGGACTTTGGGCTGGGGATATAGCTCAGTTGGTAGTGTGCTTTTCTTACATGCACAAGGCCCTGGGTTCAATCCCCAGCACCACACAAATAAATAAATAAAAAGATTATGGACCTTTATTTGTTTATTTTTATGTGGTGCTGAGTATTGAACCCAGTGCCTCACACATGCTAGGCAAGCACTCTACCACTGAGCCACAGCCTCAGCCCCCCCCACTGTTATATGTTTTACCAAAAAAAAAAAAAAAACTTCCAAAACAAATCAGGGAGAAGAAAAATGGTAATTTGTTGAATGACAGATCTTTGAAATGTCAATACCTTTCATTACACAAATCACATTTGTTAAGCAATAGCAAATAACTACTAGTAAAGCTCATAGTGGTGGCTCTAAAAGTTTTCAGAAATTCTTATTCTGACATAAGCTTTCAGTTTATCATTGGCAGTGACTACTAACAATAAATGGTTCATCTTTTCATTTTCCAGATGTCAGTCAAATAACCAAGTCCCAATACTAGGATTTGCTAGTCTTCCTAGTAAAAACGGTGTGCCATGCAGACTGCAGCTAACAGCTTGTGACTCAACTGAACACGTGCTTTCCCTCAAGACAGCCACACTTGAGACTGTGGAAGGAAGTACTTTATGCTTCTTTCCCATTTTCTTAGTGTTATAAATGTTCTCAAGGGTAACATTTAATACAGTTAACCATTTTTACTGCTTCTATCAAGGCCACGTCTAGGTGAAGTCAGCAGTGTGTTTACTGTAGGTGCCAGGCAATGACAACTACTACTACTAGTTAGGGGTTACTACCATGGTTGTGCTCAGTACCAATCCCCAAAAGAGTCTCGGGATCTTGAGAAAAGTGTTCTAGATACCTTTCCAAAATCTAAGATTACAAGTTCTACAATGTAACAAGCAGAGTGAAGGCTGTGCCTTGGGGACAACCAACACATCCAAACCCATGGTTTTCAACAAGTTGAGACCCAATTTTCATCTTTACTGAGAAAGTATGGCTTGTGGCCAAATATAATTCTCCCTTTTGGGGCTCATGTCTTTCCCATTTATTTTTTCATTTCCTCTGTTGGCATCAGAATAATGGCACAAGAGGTTTTCTGAGGGAAAGCAGGACTTAGACAGTCCACAATGGGAAAGATTGAATGTCTTCATGAAATAGGACTTTGGACTTGAATGGATTAGTTCTATAAAGCTCACACTGTCAGGAAGGTCTGAAGTACACTCCCTGTTGCACACCTACATACAGAAACACACACACGTATGCCGTGATTATAAATACTATATTCATCCCCCAAAATGTAACACACTGTCCCCTAAAGCAGACAAACTCTGTGGCTAACAATGTAGACATCCTGTGGCTCTTTACCAAGGTCCTCATGGACCAAGGAGGGAAAGTCCTGTGGTTCCACACTGCCATGCAGGTCTCAGGAGAGGTGAGCCAGGCTAAATGAAGGTCAAGCAAGCTTTTCCAGGTCCCCGAGGACTAGAAGTCTTTCAGCTTCCTGGGGAACCTTTACTCCAAAGTCGTAGTAGCTCAGAGGCCTTCAGGCCGCTGATACTTCCAGAAGGCCACCTCCCCGTCATCACTGCAGGAAGCCAGGAGCCCAGGCTCCTTGGGGTTCCAGGCTACACAGTTGACATCCTGGGAATGGGCCTGTCGCGAGTGGGCAGCCAGGGAGAAGGTGGGCTGCTGTGGATCTGAGCTGGGGTCCTCCTCAAACACCCGGATGGCATCATCCCCACAAGCAGTGGCCAGGGCCCCTGTCAGCTGACACCTGGGAGGAACAGAGACACCAGTAGGTCTGCAGGTTGCTCCTGCCTCCCTGACCTGGCAATTCCTGTACCTGTTGTCTTCCCAAACCTCCAGCCTTAGCTGGAAGACTAAAAACTTTTCTGGAAGAGCTTTCCCAACTACGAGCCAAACCATGGCCCTCTTCAGGTGCTTTGATTTAGCTTTCAGTACAAAAAAATTTTTTTGGTAGAACTAGGAATTGAACCCAGGGGTGCTCTACCACTGAGCTCTATCTCCAGCCCTTTTTACTTTTTGAGACAAGGCTCTCCCTAAATTGTCCATGCAGGTCTTAAACTCGTAGTCCTCCTGCCTTAGCCTCCTGAGTCTTGGATTATAGGTATGCACTGCTTTGCTCAGCTTCCCTTGGTATAATTAGCCTGAAGTAAATAATTAACCTACACACAATTCTTAATGGAACTTTTCTCATGTAGCATAGCAGTTGCCCATGTCATAAAGTATTCTTAACCTTTTTTAAAACAGTTATTAAACAGGCTATTGAATTTTACCATAATTTATGTAAATCCATTTTTGTTGAATTTTGTTGAATTTTGTTATTCTCAAATGTTTGCTAATATACATAAAGCTTGGATGCACATCAATTTTCTTCATGGTTTAGAATTATTTCCTAGATCCAATTCTCAGGGTCAGAATTGCTCTCTGACCTCTTCTCCTATAGGAATGGTATGGTTTTTCTAGCCTCCATTATTACCAAACAATAAAGACCCCATTCACAAATTCACAAATTCCAGGATGATGTGAGCCCTAAGGGCTGATGCTGCCCTCACAGTCTGGGATCTTAATCTTGGGACAGGCCTGGGTCTAAGTCTGCTCCCTCCTCCTTTAAGCACTAGGCCAGCCAACTTCAAGCCAACACATAGACAGGCCTAACTTTTTTTTTTTTGGGGGGGGGGGTACTGGGGATTGAACCTAGAGTCAATTTACCATTGAGCTACATACCCAACACCTTTTTGATGATGATGATGATGATGATTTTTGAGACAGGGTCTTGCTAAGCTGTTTAGGGCCTCAGCCTTTCAAATCACTGGGATTACAGATGGGTACCACTGCACCCAGGTGACAGGCCCGATCTGACAGCCATCAGGGTAGCTGCTCTTTATCCCCACATACTCCTGAGATGGTGGAGGGCAGCACAGGGTTCTGACATCTCTAAAACCTCTCCTATGGTAGATGGGGAAGTCGGGGACGGAGGTCTTACCAAGCAACGTCGTAAATGGTCCTGGAGTGGAAGCCCGACAAAGTGCAGATACATTTCCAACTGGGGTCGGAACCGCTGCATGCCACCCCTGCATGACAGACTTCTCTTAAGCCCCAGATGTGTCTAGGTCCTGGGGACCTCTGGGGAGTCACTGCACCACTGCAGAGGAAAACCTATCTTGCCCTCCCTCACCCCAACCTTCAAACCATCATTTGCCCTTATCTCTAATCCTGTCCCCATCCTCATTATCTGCCTTACACACTGGCCAGAAAGCAGACTCATGAGAAGAAAATTTCCTTATTCTGCTGCAGGCTCTGACTAGTTAGCTGGCCTTTTAAGGCCATCAAGAGTCAAGCCAGCCCAGTTTATTTCTCCCCAAATCCTGTGTCACTATTCCTCATGTAAGTCTAGGCATTCCCACCACCAACCTCTATTTGTGCTGTTGGGCTTTCACTGTGCATTCTCATGGTAAATTCCCATTGTGTTAAAATCCTACCTAACCTTTCAGATTTGGATAAGATGGCTGTTCTGCACAGCCTTCCCCCTTTCTCCCAGCACCACCTGCAGCCCTCTTGCGGCACATTACTTTTTACCTGAGTTCGCTATGGTTCATGGATGTGTCCTATCAGACGGCACACCTCTAGATGGAGGGGTCTGTCCCTTTAGCTCTACTACTGGACCCTCACCTTGTTCGTTGCCTGGCAGATACTGACGCCAGATGCGCACTGTACGGTCATCACTGCAAGATGCCAGTCGCTGGCCACTGGGATCAAAGGCCAAGCTCCACACAGTGGACTCATGGCCCTCAAGGGTGGCACAGCATACCCAGTCATCCTCTTCTTCCCGGTACAGCTTTACCGTGTCATCATAGCTAGCAGAAGCCAATAGCTGGGGGAGGAGGGAAGGAGATCCAGCAGTTGTCTGCATGGCCCAGGCAGTACCTGTCATTTACAATACCTCCCCCTGCCAGAACAGGCCCAGGGATCTGTTTATATACAAAGACTAATCTTTTTGGCCACAGAAATTCCTATAAAAGCCAAGTAGAGGCTGCAGAGCAGAGGAAGGCTGGACACAAGCCTGCATGCCAAAGTTCCTTCCCACCAAGAGACCTGGCCCAATTCTGACCTCCTGGCTTGGGTGCCAAACCACATGCTTGACATCCTGTGTGTGGGAATTGAGGACGCTGACACATTCATACTCATCTTCTTCATCAACTATGGGAGAAAAACAGAAAGGAGCCCAAGATGTGATCCTGTCATGGACACAGGGATGTCTATGAGCTGGTTGTCCACTACACCCGGAGGGACCAGGACTCACCTTCCCAGACCCACACACTCTTATCTCGGCTGCAGGTGGCCAAGAGGTTGCCAGAGGGGGCCCAAGCCACTGACTTGACCTCATTTTCGTGGCCTTCAAGAGTGGTTACACACTGAAAAGAGAAAGGAATGAGAATTAACAGCAGTTGTGACTCCTAGAACTTAGCCAAAACTTAAGGTCACAGTTTCTAAGTGAAGGCTGTAGCCTTCTGACTTACAGCCTGACTGAACTAGGTTGGCTCAGGTTCCTAAACCTGCCCTGGAGAGCACACAATGATTCCAGCCCCATGCAGCCTGGTTACCTCAAAGTCATCCTGGTTCTTCTTCCAAATACAAGTGGTAGCATCAAAGCTGGCAGAGGCTAGGTAGTTCCCACAAGGGGACCAGGCCACCTTCCGCACAGTGCGCTGATGGCCTTCAGAAAGAACAGACTTGCAGATCCAGCTGTCACCTGCAAGCAGAGGACAGGTCAGGCTCTGGAGCTGGATGCACAAGAAGGTGTTGGAGCGCTGTCACTGCCATTCAATAACAGAAGCTATACCTGGAGCCTGCTGTCCGACCAGGCCAAATCGGTGTAGTTTAACAATGTGCTTTAATGAAGATGCAATTGACTGCTTCCTCTGGAAGAAGCCTTCCACATCAAATCTGAGGCTTCACCCTCCCAATGTGAAACTGTCAACATTCCCCAATGACCTCAAGATAAAATTTAAACGCTCCCATCCAGTTGCAAGTCACTCCACAGGCTACCATCCGACCACCCTCGGTAGCGGTCCGCAGACGCGCCAGTACGTGCAGACTCCTTCCTTTGACGAGCTCGTCTCCGGATAGCCATTCGAAAGTCGCCTCTCCCCGAGCACTCACACTATGCGCCAGGCTCAAGCAGCCAGGCCAGGCCTTACCCTCGGTGCCCCAGATGCGGATTCTACGGTCTCCACCGCACGAAGCCAGCAGGGTCCCCGCGGGGTTCCAGGCCAGGAACCAGCAGCGGGAGTCGGGGTGCGCCGGGACGCGGGCAAGCAGCACCAAGGAGTCCTTCATGGCGGCGCGGGGCAAGAGGTGGTGGGCAGTTGGCGCGCCAACAGCAGGTCCCAAGGCGCACGTCTCGGTGCCGCCAGCTCCAGGCTCCAGCGGCCTCCGAAGCTCCGGCTTCCGCCCGCGGGCCGGGGTAGTCCTGGGAACTGAAGGGCCCGCGGCCGCGCGGCCCTCTGGGAGTTGTAGTTGCTACGCCCCACACACGGCAGAAGAATCGCGGGCCCGCAGCGAACTGCAAGTTCCGT
>NW_026000020.1:6852729-6890280 GCF_001458135.2 Marmota marmota marmota
GGGATAGCTCGGCCCCGGGCAGCTAAGAAGCCCGTGACGGGGCGGAGCGGCGCCATTCCAGCCCTGAGGCCTGCTAACCGGTGAGAAGCAGGGGGCAGAATGGGGAGGGTCTTTTTTTCCGCGCAGGTTGTACCCCAAAATGCCGGTCCCCGACCATCGGTCCCGGATCCCCGCGGCCCAGCCGCGTCCTCCGACCCTGGGCACCTTCTGGCCCCGAGTCCGGGGTGCAGACATACCACCACCAGTGGTCGATCCCCAGTACCTCCGCCTTCTCTGTCCCGGTGTGCCCAGACCCCACCTGGTCCCCGACCGTCTCTCTGCCTAGGTCCCGCATCTCTAATCCAGAGTCCCCCGTCCCCGCCCCCCGAATCCCGCAGTCCTCCAGCCTCCGCTCCGCCCTGGGTCCCACCCCCCACCCCCTGGTTTCGGCTCTTACAGCCTCGCGCCGGTAACCCAGTGCATCGCTCTCCTTCCCGGGACAGGGACAGGCAGGCTCTGCGCGCCCCGCGGAGGTCGGCGGCGACCAGCAGCGACCGCAGAGCGACGGTGGGCAGCCCCTGGCATGTATGCCCCTGGAGGCGCAGGGCTGCCCGGCGGGCGCCGGCGGAGGAGTCCGGGAGGCAGCGCTCTGCCCAAGCAGCCGGAGCGTAGCCTGGCCTCGGCCCTGCCTGGCGCCCTGTCTATCACGGCGCTGTGCACTGCCCTCGCCGAGCCTGCCTGGTTGCACATCCACGGAGGCACCTGTTCCCGCCAGGAGCTGGGGGTCTCGGACGTGCTGGGCTACGTGCACCCGGACCTGCTGAAAGGTGAGGGCGCCGTGCTCCTGCCCTCCGGGCCAGGGGGCATGCAGTAAGTGGGACTAGCTGAAGCAGAGATAATTGGGGGGAGGGGGTAGCACTTGGTTGAAGAAAACAACCCGTTCCTTCTTGGTGTCCATGCCCACCAGGTGGCTCTGTATGGGGTCCGACCTCTAATTAATTCTAATGTTCTTCAGCTAAGCACCTACTCCTCACAGCCATGCTAATCCGGACTCCTTGTTATTTTAGGATTCTGCCCATGGAAGGGCGCTATATGTGGAGAAAAGATAAGGGAGAAAAGATAAGGGTCATGATTAGCCATACTCTTCTAAGGAACCTATGAGATACAGGAAAGCAGCTTTGGGTCAGCCTGATTGATGGAGAAAAAAAGGAACTTTTAATATGACTAGGTTTTAAAAAATATTTTAATTCTATGGTATTTGTACTTTTCTCAAAGAAAAAGGGGGTCCATGGCATTTTGGGACATCAGAAGTCAGTTCCATTGCCAACAAACAGTTGGAATTTGGCTCCTGAAACTCTTATAAGTAGCCTAACTGAGGTAAATTTGCTTTGTTGTTTTCTCATTCAGGTAGGCAGAAGAAAATGACTGTTCTCTTTACTTGGCAAGGCAGGAGTTCAGAGCCCACAGAAGGGCCTGTCTCAAGAAGCTCTGTGGCTCATCCTGCCTTGTCCTGCCTCCATTAGTGGGGGTAAAGGCTGTGTAGTGTGAGGGTAGGACTATACTATCAGATTTTTAAGCTAAAAATGGTCAGTGAACCCCCAAACATCCCTTAGAAACATCACAGTTTATCACCCCATTTATCAACCATTCTTAAAGGTCTTCCTGTTTCCTTCTGTGCCTCTCCCTGGTTGTGATGTATTCCAGATATCTGCTGCCCGGGTATTAGAAGCCCTTCCTGTTAGATATCTGTATGTTGTCTCTTGAAGGATTCAAGCCCTGGAATTTGGTGAAAAGGTCTTATTTCCCCTCTGTGCATTGGGTCATATACCATATCTGCAGATCTATGCTGAGAAACCTTATTCTGTAGTAGCCTAATGCTGTCTTCCTCTGATCATTCTCTCTCTCTCTTTTTAATTTTTTATTTTTTAGTTGGACATGAATCATCTTTATTTATTTATTTATTTATTTTTATGTAGTGTTGAGGATCAAACTCAGGGCCTCACACGCTACCACTGAGCCATAACCCCAGCCCTCTGATCATTCTCTTAATGCTTTGCTTCTCTTGAGTTTTAGAGGCTTTTGGATGATTTTATATAGAGAACAGGCTGGGGACTTCTGGTTTGCTTCCAGATTTCACCCTGAATGGTGCCCTGGCCTGGGTTGGCTCTTTAAAACCAATGGAGGCCTGGGGATGTGCAGCTTTTTCCATATCATGTAGCTGATGGCACAAGGGCCATCAAATTCAAGTGAATCTGCATGATCTTCCCCTCAGCACATTCCCCCTGCATCTGCCTTCTGGAAAGTACAGTTGCCACCTTCCTACCATTTCCTCCAGACCTTTTGCACTTCACCCCATGGGGTTTCAGGGGTTCCGTGTCACCTACAAACAGGGAGAGTTCATGGTGCTTCCTCTTTGAAGATCATCCTGGGTGTGGGAGTTCATAAAATTCACATGACCAAGGGAGAGGCAGTCTGGTCCCACATCCTTATTTCAGAAATCCAGGAAGCTGTTGTCTCAAAACAGTGAAGTGATCTCCCCAAGGCGACCCAGCTGGGTGCCTAGCTGAGACTCCCTCTGATCTGTGACACCAATGTACAGCGATTCTGTTTCTCATTTAAGGTTTTTATTCTGTTTACTGTAACTGTCAAAGAATAATTTCACAAGCCAGGCATGGTTGCACACGCCTGTAGTCCCAGTGGCTGGGTAGGCTGAGATACGAAGATCATGTAGGAGGATCACAAGTTCGAAGTCAGCCTCAGAAAATTCGAGGTGCTAAACAACTCAGTGAGACCCTGTCTCTAAGTAAAATACAAAATAGGGCTGGGGTGTGGCTTAGTGGCCAAGTGCCCAAAGTTTAATTCTTGGCACCCCCCCCACCCCCAAAAAAAGAATGACCTTGCCTTAGTGTGCATCCTTGTCAAAGGCATGTGAAAAATAAATAAAAAGAAGTTCTTGGTGTAGTTTCTCCTATGTTCACATATGTATTTACCCTTTCTAAGAAATTATGCAGAACAGATTTTATCTTACATAAAATCTGTTACCTTAACCTTTACATTACTTCTGCTATGTGTTTAGAGGTCTTAACCCATGGCTTGTTTCTGTGGCTTGCCCGTGGCTGTCTCCTTGTCCAGTGCAAGCAGGAACACATGGTGTCTGTTCACAGGAGAGTTGGCAGTGGTGCTTTGTGAGCTGTCACAGAAACAGGAGAAGGCAAAGAATCAGGAAGTCCCTGATTGCTCCTCCTCTCCCTTTTCTTTACCTGTTGGTTTTGATATCCAGTGAGCTTTCAGACATGTCACATCCTGGGCGACCATGCTGATCCTCAGGACCTGACAGATAGTGAAACTTGACCCTGGGATATTTCCCATCTCAAGAGGAGCAGAGCTGCGGGGCACAGATGGATAGATGCTTCCAGGGGAAGAACAGACCTGCCAGGCTTCCTCATGCCATGAGGAGTGGGGCAGGCCAGCTGGCCGCACCAGCGCCAGTGTTGGCATTATGTTAAATACACTCTATGTCACCTTTCAGTTTCTGCTAAACATCTTTTTTGGTAGGTATGGTCATCAGCCCCACTTTACAACCGTCTCAGCTCAGGTACATTGGGTAATCTGCTCAGGAGCACACAGCTAATCTGGGTGGCATTGATGCCGAAATCCATTCCTATTACCACCCACCTTAGTGTGTTCAGTTTTGTTTCTTTCAGTCAGAGCTGCCCAAGGCTTATCACTTCCCCGTTCTGGTTGAATTTTGACCACAAGCCCAGCCAAAGCTGTGCTCTTTGTCCCCCTCTGCCTCAGTGATCAGGCTCAGGTTGGTGATCCCAAGGCAAAGCCACTCATCCTCCACTCAACCAAAGAGGCTTTAACAAGTGCAGCCCAGCTCAGAAGGTTCTGTCCTAAATTCTTCCATCCCCCAAGGGCTGCCTGCTCACCACATAGCTCTTGAACTTGGCTCTGGGTTCAGAGCAATATTCAGACCTGGGGAAGGGGTGACCCATACCCCCTTTCTGTCTCCCCCGTGAGGCCAGCCAGGACAGCTCCATGAACAGCCTCAGGAAGCATCTTTGGAGAATGAGGAAGTTTGGAATTTGGAATCAGGTGACTTACGATTGACAGCAGCCACTGGAGGATGCAGGGCTTTCCTGAGAGGGCCTGTGTACCTGCGGGTGGTAATGAGGCAGCTGGCACTGCAAGGCCCTGCAGGGCCTAGCATCATTGCTGTCTATGGGAAAGACCTGGCTGGACACTAGAGGGCCCTGTTGGAGGCCTGTCTGAGATGTGTCTAGAAGCTAAGAAAGTCAGCGAGGAGAGGCTGGCAGGTAGGACCATGCACACACAGAGGGACTGGGACAGTGGGGAAGTGCCTCTAACTCACAGGGACCTGATGAGGAGGAGGGAGGTGGGACAACAGCAGGAAGCTGGTCAGAAGCCACTATAGCCTTCCTGCCTACAGCCCACGTGGGTCAGGAGGGGGTTAGAGTAATGGGCAGGTAGACAGGAAGAGCCAGGGCCTTCAAAACAAATCCAGCCCTGTGACTCACCAGTGACCTTGGGCAAAGTCAGCTCCCTGGGATCCTATTACATAGCAGCTGCCTTCTTTCCTGGTGACTCGAGGGGACAGTCAAGCAGTGTTTAACAAAATAAACAGGCTAGAGCACAACTGGAGGACAGGGTGTGTGTTTCACCAGAGTATGGTGGACCTAACCACTGCTTAATCTAAAATCAGGGCCTTGCCCCATGTGCCCTTCCTCTTCCACAAATAAAGTCACACCTACATAACCCTTGGGGCCTGTGTCTCTAGTCCTCCTCTGGAGAGAGAGCAGGTACTGTTGCCTGCCCTGCCTGCTGCTGTGTAGGAAGGGAAGCAAGACACAGTAAGGCCGTGTCCCCAGGGAAAACACTGAACTGAGTCCTCAGTGGTCTGGGATAACTCTGCTGCCTTTCTGTGTGCTGAGACCTCTCAATGAAAGTCCCATCGGAGACATGGCAGCAGGCTCCTGGATCATCCATTATCGTCATGCAAAAGGAAGTTCACAATTTGTTTCTTCTGAAATCTTAGGGCATGGGCTGGGGATATAGCTCAGTTGGTAGAGTGCTTGCCTCGCATGCACAAGACCCTGGGTTCGATCCCCAGCACTGCAAAAAAAAAAAAAAGGAAATTTAGGAGGCTATCCAGTGGAGATAAGCATGTGCATGAAATCTTAGGGCTTCCTCACAGCTTTGGGGTGTAGAAAGGCAGCTGGCAAATCTGCCTGAGGTTCAGATGGAAAGCCCCTTCTCTGAGCCACGCTGTGGTTCTGATGAGTGAGCCCTCCATGTGATTTTGGTGGACACCTCTTCTGACCCACACATGACAACTGTGTGGTCCAAAAAGTTGGTGTAAGAAAAACACACTGGGTGATGTTGCTGTGGCCCAGTTGTAACAGCCCCTGACAGTAACAGAACAGGTGGCTGCTCTGTCATCGGCAAGGAATCAGCTGGCCCTTCATTGCACCCTGTGACTGGGACAGGAGCAGATATTATTGCTTTCATTTGATCCATGAGAGAAAGAGGCTGAGGGCAGTCAAGTACTTGCTCAAGGTAACCTGTAGGATCTGGCAGCAGGTCCAGAATCTTCCTGGTGTCCTGACCATTACCCAGAAGTGGACTCCTGGCCCATAGTGCTGCAGAGGCTCAAACACCACACGAAGCAGATTCTGCCCAGTACGTCCCCATATGAGCACTTCCGGTTATTTAATGACCCTAACCTTTCTTGCCTTTCTTTTTTCCTTGAGATTTCCTGCTGCAAGCTGTTCCTTTAGCAGCCCAGCAAGCTGCTGCTGAGGACGCTCTGGCAGCATTTGTCAGCCCCTGACCCCTTCACTCCAGGCGCCTCTTTAGGATTTGATTAATTATCTCCATTAGGGAAAATAAAGCAGCTGACTGGGGCTCAGTGATTCCAAGCAGCACAGGGCAGGGTGTGAAGTCACTCTGACCTGGAGAAAATCACTTAATTCCTGGAGCCCTGACTCCTCATCTGAGCTGGGTGATGAACCACCCCCAGGTGGTGGCAGGATGAACTAAGAAAACATTAGACTCTGGGTGTGCTGGCTCTTCCCTCAGGGGTATGCGGGGCACCTCCCTCCGTGTTTGCCTCTGGCCAGGGGCTGGTGGATATCTGGAAGGGGGGGGACATCCTCTGTGAAACTTTAATCACGTGCATATTTTCCTTATTACTAAAATAAATGTATTTTGAACCCCAGGCATATAGAAGTGTATATAATAAGTGCACATTTTTAAAATTTTTTTTTAGTTGTCAATGGACCTTTATTTATTTATTTTTAATATCTTTATTTTGTTTTTATGTGGTATTGAGAATCAAACCCAGTGCCTCACGCATGCTAGGTGAGCACGCTATCACTTGAGCCACATCCCCAACCCCAATAGGTGCACATTTTTAAGGATAATAAAATGAGCATCCTATGCTCACCAGTGAGCGGAAGCAGCAAAACAGTCTTTTTGAAGCCCCGCGGATCCCTTTCTTCACTCGTTGCCTGGCTGCATTGACTAATGCGAGTAGAACCCAATGTGACCTGCTGCAGAGCAGCCTGCCTCTTTCAGGGCATTCCTGGAAGCAGCAGAGGACCACACCCCCCCAAGTACTGCACAGACCCTGAGAAGAGCCATCTCAGCTACTAGCAGTAATCAGAGCAAAGCAGGGGCAGCCCCTGCCTCCTAGGCATTACTTTCATGGAGGGCTGTGGGTTTTGGGACTCCTGCAGCCCTGCCACGCCGTCTCAGCTGTGCAGGGGCTGGATGCACTACAGGCTGGTCCAGCTGCGGGCAGAGCTCTCGCTCCCTGGCAGTGCTTCGCCGTCACTGGGGCTGGCTGTTCAAGCCCCAAACAGATGGTCAGCAGATGAGATCATGACATCCCTAAGGACAGCTCAATGAGTGACCCAAAGCCAGATGGAAGCACATGAACCTTGTCCTGGTCCAGCTAGCATTTGAATGAAGAATTCTGAGCCTGAGGTAGGGTATACCTGTCAGTCACAAAGGTCCAGCGCCTCCCTCTGCCCAAGACCCCATGATGGGGCAACTGCTGAGTTGAGTCGGCTTTGTTGGGTTTGGGTCCCCTGCCCCTCGCTCCTGGACTTTTCTTTCATCCTTCCACTTTCCTCTGGGATCTGGGACAGTATTTCTTGGAGAGAAGGCTTGGACCATGTGCCCGAGGGTTACCTGCACTGCTTGTCAAAATCCAGATTTCTCAGCCCTGTTCCAGACGTAGAAATCAGACCTCTGGGGGCCTGAAACATGCTATCAACCAGCACCCAAGATACATCGATGTGTATGAGGGCTTGATTATCACCATCCACAGACTCATCCTGACCAAGATTTGGGAAGAGATCCTGTACCCTAAGTCTGGCCAGCCTTTTCCAGGTTTTTTAAATCATNTTTTTTTTTTTTTTTTTTAAATTTTGAGACAGGGTCTTGCTAAATTGCCCAGGCTGGCCTCAGACATGCAATCCTCCTCCCAAGTAGCTGGGATTACAGATAGGTCAGCAAAATCCATTTCCTTCCCCCTGCCTCCAGTACTTAGGATGGAACCCAGGGCCTCATGTGGTAGGCAAGTGCTCTACCACTGGTGTACATCCACAGCCCTTTTTATTTTGAGATGGGTTCTCACTGAGACTGGCATTAGACTTGGGATTCTCCTGCCCCAACTTCCCAAGAAGCTGGAATGACAGACATGTGCCACTGTGCCTGGTCATTTTCAACTTTTATTAATACTTAAAGTACTTAATCATGATCTGGCTTCTTTTGGGATCAGACTGTATTTTATTCTGTGCTTCTAGAAGCTTTGGAAGTTTGCATGGCTATTAAAACAAACAGTGTTGTGTAGTTAATAAATGATGCTCAAGTTCTGAGAGAAAGAGTGAGTCCCTGTGTCGGACGCCTGGTTGTCACCCTGGGACCTGCCTTCACCATGGCTCTGAATATTGCTCTGCCTCCCCATCTTCTCTTTCCTTTGTTCTCTCTCATTTAGGGGGAGCATGCGTGCACCTTGGCGACGTCCATTAATTTCTGAGCCTTTTGGGGCTTTGTGGTGTGAATCTAGTTTCATAATTTCATTTCCCAGCCCCCTTCTCTTTGGGTCTATGCTTTGTTAAAAAGTCTTGTTCTGTAGGGTTCAGGGAGGGAGTGAAAGCAAATGGGCGGTGCTGTCTACTGTCTTTCTGCATCATTTAATACTTTCTTTTAGTTACTGATTTCTCTAAACACCTTCAACTTTTTCCCCTTTTCATTTTATTTATTTTTTATTGTGGTAAAATTTAAAAATAACAAAATTTGCCATTTTAGCTGGGCATGGTGTTGCACACCTGTAATCCCAGCAGCTCAGGAGGCTGAGGCAGGAGGATTGCAAATTCAAAGCCAGCCTCAGCAACTTAGCAAGGCTCTAAGCAACTTAATGGGTCCCTGTCTCAAAATAAAATATAAAAAAGAGCTAGGGATGTGGTTAGGTTAAGCACTCTGGGTTCAATCCCTGGTACAAAAAATTCTTTTTTACTATTTTAATCATTTTTGGTTTTCAGTTCAATGACATAAAGAATGTTCACACGTTGCACAAACATCACCACTGTTCTTTCCAGAATTTCCTCATCATCCCATATTGAAACTCTACACATTATAACACACGCTACTCTCCCTGGCATTCCACTTTCTGTCTCTAGGAATTTGACTATTTCAGGTGTCTCATATAAGGGAACTCAGACAGTATTTGTCCTGGGTTTGCTTATTTCATTTACTGTCTTCAGGTTCAACTTCTTTTTGGTACAAAAGGGAAGGAATGAGTAAGTAGAGGGTCAGTATTGACTGACCTCTGGCCTTAGCCTTTCTGTCTCTGCTCAGGTGATAGTGGACTTTCCCCACGAGCCCCAAGCATCCTTTAGCAGAATGGGTTAACATACCACATTCATTAATTGCCAGGACCTTTAAAAACACTGAGAAGGGCATGGCACATAGAGTGCAGGGGAATGCTGCAAGAGGAGCCTTAAGGTGCATGGGAACAGGGACCCAAGGTTCCTGTCTGCAGCCGTGGAGATTGTCCCTCCTCTCTGCAGACCAGCTCGTGCAGGAGCCAAGCCAGTGTCCTCTAGGGCTCCCTGGCTTCACAGGATGGTGGGGGTGGGGTGCTGCCCATGCCAGGGTGTGATTGGGGCCTGAAGCTTTGGTTCTCCTCCCACAGATTTCTGCATGAACCCCCAGACAGTGCTGCTCCTGCGGGTCATTGCTGCCTTCTGCTTTCTGGGCATTCTGTGCAGCCTCTCCGCCTTCCTTCTGGATGTCTTTGGGCCCAAACACCCAGCCCTGAAGATCACGCGTCGCTATGCCTTTGCCCATATCCTCACTGGTAAGCCCAGGGCCTGCTATTCTAGGGGAGGACCTGGCACAGAGTGGGAATGGCAGGTGGGACTCATTTCTGCAGGCAGACATCACTCCAGGTGCTCGAGTGCCGAGCTCTTGCCCTCAGAGCACTCACTGGGTGTTAGCAGCTTGCTCCAGCCATTTGCAGATGGACTTGCAGGGAGCACGAGCCTGCTGGGCACTGCTGGAGACGGGATAGTGTTAGAATCTTGCGAGAGACCCCCTCAGCTCTCCAAAAATAGCAGCTGAAGCTGACTCGAGCTTAGGACCTGGAAAGAGCAAGGAAGGAACCAGGCCACAGCCCTGTACTTCCCCTGAGAGCGCAGCGGGCTCTCCTTCTCTGCAGGCCGGCCTTTGCAGGAGGCTGGGCTGGTGTGTGTGTTTGATTTAATGGTAGTGCCAGCCAACTCTAGCTCCCACATTTTATGTTCTTTTTTTTTTTTTTTTTTTGTTTTAGATGGACACAATACCTTTATTTTATTTATTTATTTATTTTATGTGGTGCTGAGGATCGAACCCAGTGCCTCATACATTCGAGGCAAGCACTCTACCACTGAGCCACAATCTCAGCCCTTATATTCTTATATCTTGTTTTTAGGTCCCCAGCATACCCAGGCACCTTAGTATCCCAACTGCAAATTCTTTAGACAGAGAATCTGCCTGGTCTAGTCGGAGTCAGATAGCTGTTCCTAGCCCTGGGCCGTAGAACTCCTTGCAGGGACTGGGGCCAGGCAGGCCCCTACTTAGAATGGAGCAAGAGGCTATGATTAGTCCTCAAGCGTCCTAGCCACAGGGCATCTGCTAATCCCCCTTCTTGCTGTCCCTCTGTCCCCCAGTCCTGCAGTGTGCCACCGTCATCGGATTTTCTTACTGGGCTTCTGAACTCATCCTGGCCCAGCAGCAGCAACATAAGAAGTACCATGGCTCCCAGGTCTACGTCACCTTTGCAGTTAGCTTCTACCTGGTGGCAGGAGCTGGTGGAGCCTCAATCTTGGCCACCGCAGCCAATCTTCTGCGCCACTACCCTACAGAGGAAGAAGAGCAGGCTCTGGAGCTGCTTTCTGAGATGGAGGAGAACGAGCCCTATCCCGCAGAGTATGAAGTCATCAACCAATTCCAGCCACCCCCTGCCTACACACCCTAATGCCAGCTGGGCTCTTCCTCCACAGCCCCTCCCCCAGCGCTGCAGCTCCTCTCACACCCAGAGGGCCTGCTTCCCCAATAGGCCTCACCAGTAGGACCCTGACCATCCTCACCAAACCTTCCCCAGGAGAGATTCTGCCTTTAGGGTTGTCCACGTGTCCCTCCTCCCAAAAGCTGGGATCCAGCAACTTTATATAATGCCTTCTCCTTTCCGCCACCCTCTGTTCCCTTCCATTCACTAGTCACTACCAACCAGGGATGGTCAGATAAGTGTTCCCCCATCGTGGGCCACATCTTTGGGACCAGGACTCCCTGGGGAGCTACTAATAGTGGACATTCCCAGAGAGAGAAATTGTCAACAGGGCCCAAGAGAGAAAGGGGACCATGTAGGCAGACTCGAGTCACCAGGCTCTGAGCTTGTTCCGCAGCTGTGGCTCCTTGTTGACCACCTCCTTCCTCCTTGGAGTGCCCTAGTCCCAGGGTGTCCACTCCCTGGATTCTCTGCACTTTAGTCTTTGGACTTCTCCTCGCGGGCTCTGGCTTAAAGGGAAAAGGAACCACCGTCATCGGGGAGTAGAGGGCCGCCCTCCCTGCCCACCCTGGCTTCTGTGGTGGGAGCCAGGCAAGGAGAGCAGGACCTGGCAGGAGCCCGCGCCTTCTGGTGCCTATATAGGACCAGTGTGAAGGGGACTCCATCTCCCAGCCCCTTCGCATTTTAAAATGCAAGGAAAAAACAAAACCAAGCAACAACCACCATATTCTCTTTTTAAAATAGGGACAAGGCTATTATCATTTTTCAGAAATGAATCCCATCCCTTTTGGCTCTGCAATAGTTTGGACCACAGCTCCTTCTGAGCCCTGGTGGCCCTCCCTGAGTATCCTAGAAGAATGCAGCCCCTCTCTCCTGGCTCCCTCCTCCCAGTAATGGCGGCTCCCTGGGGCCTTCCTGTGGAACCATTGCTGCACGCCTCAGAGGGCTGAGGACTGTGGCCTGGCTGGCTGGCCAGCGTGGTGCTCCTCAGGACTGCAGCACTGAGATGGAACCTGGCCTCAGCTCAGGAACAGGGGCCACAGGGCAGGACCCTCCTGTCTCCACATAGGAACTCCGACCAGGCAACAGGCCTGCCTACAGCCTTCAGACTCCGTGTGTCCCCTAGAATGTGACTTGGGCTACAGCTCGCTGCATGCCCCTGCCCCCTTCTTGAATGTACTCTGGTCGCAGTGTGCTCCTGGCTCTTTGTTGCCCTCCATCGCTCTGGCTACCTTGTTTGCTCTAGATCTAGCAGAATTTTCTGCCTGAGACCTGGAGTATCACATGGGGAAAATGGGAGACACCCCCAGCCTGGATCCAGACGACTGAGCTGTCCGTACTCAGTTCTCTGGAGCCATGTCCAGTGCTGAGCTAAAAAGAGAACATATTCCAGTCTCCTCCCATCCTTGAGGCGATAAGCAGTTGGAGCAAGAATGCAGAATGGATGCTGCCATTGAGCTGTGGCAGAAGGGGACTGTCATGCCCCTGGCCGCCTTTGGCCAGAATGACCAGGGATGTCTGGACAAATGCTGGTGTGGGTGAGGACCATGTCTGCACACGAGTGAGTGGCTGCTTGGAGTTCACTGCTGTGATGCCAAAGCGTGCCCCGAGGTGATGCCCCCACTCCTGCACACCCGTCCCGTAGGCAGGAGAGGCTGCCGAGTGATGCCTGAGCACAGAGCCAAGGAGCTAAATTAATAAGTCTGTCTGTCTGTCAAGTCCTGAGTTTGTCATTGGCAGGTTTCTGAGGTGTGGCCAGCTCTTTCTGAGTGTGGGTGTCTGAGCGAGCAGGCCAGAAGGCCAGGCACCAAACTCGCATGCCAAAGTGAACGGTCATCTTGTAAGGCCTGGCCACGGCCCTGTGGACCGTTCCACATGATTCGGAACCCACTTTTTATTGGCTTCCCATGCCTCTGGCCTTTCTTTCCCTGCCATCCTGACACTGATAGTTTGTCATAAAAAGCCCTCCGGTTGTGTTTTTTCTTTTCTAGGAAAAAAAAATTAAAACGCAAAACAAAACAAAAAACAGAAACTACAGATAAGAATGTAAGTGCCAATGACTGCCTGTCATTTTTCTGTCACAATTTTCCCAATTTGATCTGTTCCCTTCCTCTCGGAAAAGCAGAGGACATAGATGAGGCTTGTGATTTAAAACAGTGAGAAGGGACTTGGCGTGTGCCTGCTTCATGACATTTGTACCTCCAGGGGCCTCCTAGCCCTGACACCTTTCTCACAGGAAACTTCCAAGCCCTTCAGCTAGACACAGTCGATGGCGCCCCAGCCCTTTCTCCCTGCCTCCCCTGGGGTGCTGCAGGAGAGCTGTTGAACCTCACTGTGGAGAGGAAGGCTTCAGCTGTGGCTTCAGAAGAGCTGCCCTTCCATTGATGCCATAGGATGCGATGCTGACGGAGGCCTGGGAGTAAGTGGTTCCAGGATGACTTGCAGGAGGCGTTTCCAGGTGGTGCTGGGCACTAGTGTTGCTCACACTCCATTCTCTCCACCCACAGCCTAGGCCGCAGTGTATGTGACAGAGGGCTTAGGGCTTCCTTGGGGAGTGACCGATTTAGATGGTCTTTTTTTTTCCTGGGGAGAGTACTTGTCTTTATTAGGAGCTGGGAATTTGTTCTCTTCTGCCTGCTCAGACATTCATATGAAAGGTCCCTTGTGTTATGCACAAATCACCATTAGCCTCCATGAGAAACACAGTGATTGGCAGGATCCTGTCTCCCGGGATTTTGATGTCCTCAGTTCAGGAGAAGGCCTTGTGCACAGGAGGGTGGAGGGACATGAGGTGTCTGCTGGACAGCTAGAAACAGCGCCTTTCCAGAGGAGAGGAACAGGCAGCTTCAGGGGGAGAGGACATTCCCACCAAGGGAATGGCAAGGACAACAACGCACTGGGGACCAGGATCTGGTGGGAGAAGGGGTGAAGGCCCATGGAATGCCCTAAAAGCCACAGGGAGAGGGAAGGGAGGCACCCAGCTCCATGGGCATGACAGTGTGAAGGAGGGCCTCCTGGTGTAAAATGTGAGAAGGTGGGACAGATGGGACTGACACCCCAGTAGGAGGGGAAGCAGCAGTCACAGCCAGGGGCTAGATAGGGACCCAATAACCCCAGTCCTTGCAAATCCGCGAGCATCCATACTCCACAGTTGGAAGGTAGAGTCAACTGCAGACCTCGGTGGGGCACGTGAGGAGCAGTAAAAAGCCCTTGGGAAACAGGAAGTGGTGGTTGCCAAGGGGAAAGGATGTCCTCACCACACACCCAGAGGATCTCCAGCTGGCATCTCACCCACAGTTGTACATGCTCTGGGTCACTATGCTAACGAGACACAGGTTCTATAGGGAGACACAAAGGAACTAATAAACTTCCTGGCCCTTGTTTTCAAATAACCTGCGGTCTTCCTCTTTGTGCAGTTTTTTGTGGGAGTAGCACCATGATGGAGGTTGGGCAGTGTGTGGAATAAAGAACGTGACTACTTTTTGATGGGTACACGGACATGAAGGCACTCTGCTAGGGATAGAGGTTTGGGAACTAAGAACTACTGGGTTCCTCACTGTAGTGCTTGACTTCACTGCTGTGGGAGAAGACAGCTCCCTCAGCAACGCGTTCACTGATCCCGGTGATGGAGGACTTGCCTGCATGTTTGACTGTGCAGGACACGTGGTGGTGAGACTCCTCAGCTTAACCATGTGGGAATGGTTAATTGTGTTACGGCTTGTTTCAGGAGCTGTATAGGTCCCTGAGAGTGGGACCTGAGGGGTTCAGGGCCTGTAGGCAGCCCTGTTGAGAGGTTCCTGTCCTTGTCTGTAGAAAATGGCAACTGGCCCTGTAAGGGACCTTCCCTGTGGTGAGATGGAACACGTGGCCCCGATGCCCGGTGTGTTCCACCTGCCTGCTGTGTTCCACCTGTCTTGTGGCACTCTCGCTCAGATTTCCAGTGCCTCTCCTATTGGTGGAGAGTTAGCTTCCGGAATCACCTTGGGGTGGTTGGTTGTAGGCTTTGTTGTAGTGGGGAGAGGGTGTCCCTTATTCTTTCCCACTTGTTTGCCTCATGATCGACTGGGAACAAGGGAAGTTTGCACGTGTGAGCACACACACACAATTTCTATTATGTTGACAGGCCTTTCTTGTCCTTAGGTTCATTAGGCCAGAGGGTCAACATTTCATTCACCAAATATACTGGACCCAATGCGGAGGGTGCAGGATATTAACACACAGCCCCATCCTTGAGGGCTTTCCAATCCAGCTGCCAGGCAGCAGGAAACCTGACAGTCAAGGAAGGAGCTTCCTGAGGCCAAAGAAACTTCATTGGGGCTTGAAGAATGGGTGAGATTTGGTGAGAGAATGCTGGGATTCATGGTGGGGAAGTAGAAGAGGGAAGGGTGTGGCTTTGGGGAGCACTGAGCTGCTGCCCTTCAGCAGTAGTGACATCCACTGGAGAGGTGGAATAGGTCATTAGGTGGAAGGACCCAGAGGGCTGGAAACTGCACAGTTACTACCAGGTACTAACAGCTGCAAGACACAGAACTCAAATGGGCCTTCATGTAAATGGGATTTATTGGTTCCTATAACTGCAAAGCTCAGCGTAGTTCAGGAGGTTTGGCTGGGTCCAGGGACTCAAGCAATGACAGGAGACATGACTTCTCACATGCTTTTGCTATATTTTTCTGCTTAAGCCAATTCCCCAAACATGGCCGACAGAGGCCCTAGGCTCACACTGACCTCTTTATTTAAGGCACTGGAATGACTGATCTCTGCCCAACTTAGATCATGCTCCTTTCCCTGACTGAGGACTTGCACTATCATCCTGTGTCCTGATTGATGGTTGCCTGTGAGATCTTGGATTCAATACCACTGTTTGTGGTTGGGATGTGTGAGCCCAAGGGCCAGGCCTCAAGGAAGCAGAAATCCTGGCTGGCAGGAGCCTTTGAAATGGAGATGAGCTGCCTGTAAGACCTATCCTTGAATAGAAATGGACCTTAAAGTCAGGCCTACCCCTCTCAGTGGGCAAGCCGAGCCTTGCTTGCACCAATCCTGTCTCAGGAACTGTCTCTTTTGCTTCTCTCCTCCCGTAGCCCCTGCTTCCTGCTCTGACTCTCCTGACTTGTTCTCTCTAAGCTCAGTGCTTTGTTGGAGTAGTGCTTGGTATTCCTGAAGACATAACTTGGCACACATCCTGGCTTTTTGGGGGTAACCACCCACCTAACACCAGCCCCACCCCATATCTCCATCCTGAAGTCAACCTGAGGGGATGGGGAGGGAAAAGGCAGGAGTAGACTCCAGGCCGTGGGGTTGGTATGGAGTGCCTCCATTAGGGTACATTTTTGCATTAATTCCTCAGAACTCCTGAAATTTCTGCTGATCTTGGGGTGTTGCTGTTTTACTTGGGTTTCTCCAGAGAAACAGAACCAATAAGATGTGAATACATTCAGAAAGAGACTTATTCTAAGAAATGGGCTCACACAATGGTGGAGGTTGACAAACTCCCAGATCTGCAGTATTAGGAAGTGAGAGGAGCAGGCCCGCAGTGGGACTGGCAGGATTGAGGACTGGAAAAGTTGACCCGGATGTCATTGGCCTTGTGGCTTCACATACAGCCTGGTCTTGCTGACAATGACAGGTGTTCTCATGAACTGTTTTGAGCTGCTATCTGGGAGTGTTGCCAAAAGCTAAGTCCAATTTTGAGAAAAAGGAAAAAGAAGGTTTATTGCTTTGCTAGCAAAGGAGAAACACAGGGGACTTGTGTCCTTAAGGCTGTGATTCTGCCCATCAGCAGGAAAACGGGGCTTTTAAAGAGGTGATTCAAGGGCTACATTCCACTGTTCTGTGTTGGAGTTTGATTCACTTGTTTATTTGAGAGTCACTTCTGAGATCATCTGGTTCCATTCCCAAAGTCTGGATTACTTTGTTCCTGTAATGGATGTGCACTCACAGACAGATAAATCTGCCTAGGATGAGGAAAAAAGGCAATCCTGTTTCCCCTGAGATTAGGAAAGGGGAGAGATTAAGAAGGAACTAGGAGAGAGGAAGAGAAAGAACGTGTCTGTTTTTAAAAATTAAATTATTTATTTATTCCAATTTGTTATACATGATGGCAGAATGCAATTCATTTCATATTATACAAACAGAGCACATTTTTTCAAGTCACTGATTGTACACAAATTATTTTACAACCATTCATGTCTTCAAACATGTACTTAGGGTAATGATGTCTAACTCATTGCACCATCATTCCTACCCCCTTTCCCCTCATTTCCCTCTCTCCCCTTAGCCCTAAAGTTCCTCCATCCCACATCCCCATTATGGATCAGCATTCTCTTATCAAAGAAAACATTCAGCCTTTGGTTTTTTGGGATTGGCTTGCTTCACTTAGCATTATATTCTCCAACTTTATCCATTTACCTGCAAATGCCATGATTTTATTCTCTTTTAATGCTGAGTAATGTTCCATTGTGTATATATGCCAATGTTTCCCTATCCATTCATCTACTGGAGGGCATCTAGGTTGGCTCTATTTTTTAAAAATATTTATTTTATTTAGTTTTCGGCAGACACAACATCTTTGTTTGTATGTGGTGCTGAGGATCGAACCTGGGCCGCACGCATGCCAGGCGAGCACGCTGCCGCTTGAGCCACATCCCCAGCCCCCTCTAGGTTGGTTCTATAATTTAGATATTGTGGATTGTGCTGCTGTAAACATTGATGTGGCTGTGCCCCTGTAATATGCTGTTTTTAAGTCCTTTGGGTATAAACCAAGGAGTGGGATAGCTGGGTCAAAGGTGGGTCCATTCCCAGTTTTCCAAGGAATCTCCATACTGCTTTCCAGATTGGCTGCACCATTTTGCAGTTCTACCAGCAATGTATGAATGTGCCTTTTCCGACATTTATTGTTGTTTGTATTCTTGATAGCTGCCATTCTGACCGGAGTGAGATTAAATCTTAGAGTAGTTTTGATTTGCATTTCTCTAATTGCTAGAGATGTTGAACATTTTTTCATATGTTTGTTGACTGATTGTATATCCTCTTCTGAGAAGTGTCTGTTTAGTTCCTTGGCCCATTTATTGACTGGGTTATTTGTTTTATTGGTGTTAAGGTTTTTGAATACTTTATATATATCCTAGAGATTAGTGTTCTATCTGATGTGCTTGTGGTAAAGATTTGCTCCCATTCTGTAGGTTCTCTATTCACCTTACTGAGTATTTCTTTTGCTGAGAAGAAGCTTTTTAGTTTAAATCCATCCCATTTAATGATTCGTGGTTTAATTCTTGCACTATAAGAGTCTTATTAAGAAAGTTGGGGCCTAATCTGACATGATGGAGATTTGGACCTACTTTTTCTTCCATTAGGTGCAAGGTCTCTGGTTTAATTCCTAGGTCCTTGATCCACAGAAGCATGACCATTTAAAAGTAAGTTGCAGCCAGGCACCATGGCACATGTCTGTCATCCCAGCAGCTCAGGAGGCTGACGCAGGAGGATTGCAAATTCAAGCCAGCCTCAACAAAAGAAAGGCACTAAGCAACTCAGTGAGACTCTGTCTCTAAGTAAAATACAAAATAGGGCTGGGGATGTGACTCAATGGTTGAGTGCCTGGGTTCAGTCCCCGTACCAAAAAAAAAAAATAAAAAAAAAAAATGTTGCAGTGGCAGATCAGCAAGGGCTGTATCAAAGCATAAAGTAGAACATGATGACCCTGACCCTGCCTGCCATGAGGAGAGAGGCTTCCCATACTGAGGGGCTTGATGAAGACTGGAAGCGCTTTCCATTCTGAATAACAGATGCCTGGATCTAATGCATACTCTGAAGGAAAGAAAAGCACTTACTGCTGTGCATTGGCTGGTAACTGGAGCCCAGGGATTGCATCAGACTCAAGTACTTGGGAGAAAGAGATCAGAACACAGACCTGGAAGCTGACAGCCACCGGCTGTTCTGGGCCCTCCAGCTTGTCCTGGGGGATGATCTCTACACATGATGCTGCTAAGACAAGAACAGGTGCTTCTCCTAACTCTCTGCCACGGCCCCAAAGTAGGAACCATGGTCTTTAGTCTGGGATCTGGAACCTGCAGGCTATGACCCTAACCCTAACCCTAACCCAGGGCCCAGGGCGGGTAGGGCATATGCTGAGGGACATCCAGAGAACAGTGCACAGGGCGGGTTGTGCTGCTGGCTGCTGGAAGTGTGTGGTAAGTCATCTCCCTGGGCAGCGGGAGACCAGCACCTAGGAAGGGTACTAGGTATGTGCTCCAGGCAACACCTAGGAGGGAGAAGAGGAGCTTGGTGTGTGGGGGTCAGATTGCATAGTCAGGACAAAGACCTCAGCTGACTCTGCAGAGTTCTGGAACTGGGAGGGACTTCAGAGTTGTCCTAAAACCCCAGGTTCTGCCAGACATGAGATGGATACTGTTCCCAGGGAGGGGGGTGCAACCTTGGGCAAGGGTGTGCTCTTCCCTTGGGGGCTACTGAAGAGAGCTGAAAACTGTTGTCAGCAATACTCCCAGCAGCAACACTCCTACCACCCCAGGTTACCCTGACCCACTCCTTTGTGTAAGTTCTGGGAGCATCTTTTTGTCCCTCCCTGTCTCTGTCTCTCTGTCTTTCATACTAAGGATTGAATCCAGGGGTGCTTAACCACTGAGCCACATCCCCAGCCCTTTTTTATGTTTTATTAGAATCAGGGTCTTGCTGAGTTGCTTAGGGCCTCACTGAGTTCCTGAGGCTGACTTTGAACTTGCGATCCTCCTGTCCCAACCTCCCGAGTTGCTGGGATTGCATGTGTGCACCACCAGGTCTGGTCTCTTCTTAAGAGATCTGAGAAGTGTTTTTCTCATGGTCATTACAGTTCCCAGTGCCTTTCCAATTCCTTGTTCCAGTACCTCATGAAGTATATTTATGGTCCATAAATTTGGAGTTCTTTGAAACACTGTTGTATCTTTCAAATCTGTTTCCTATCTATGCATAAATCACTTTGAGTGCATTCCAAATATTTGCAAAAACAACAACCAAAAACAAAACAAGCAAACAAAGAACCTTGATTGAAATAATAACATGAAGACTATAATCTCAATTTTTCTATGTAAGTGGGGAGGGGAGGAGTTAATGACAGTTAGTCATTATTCCTTATAGCCTGTAGAGGGTTCTACAGTTTCCATCGAACTGTAACTTACATAATCTCATTTGAGCCTTAAATGACCCACGATCACAGGTACACCTGGCATCACCATCTGAATTTTACAGATGAGGAAGTAAAGTTTCAAAGAACATATAAATTGCACTCAATTGGAAAAGAAAATTTAAAATAAATGATGGAAGAAAACCAACCATATAAACATTACCCTTTAACTACCAAAACATAACCCAAAGATAACTGCATTCCTGGAGAGATCACAGAGATTAATGTCCCCACTACGCAAATAAAATCTGAGAAATGCAGAGCCGATGACTCCTACCGCATTCCCATTCAATTGGCCTGTCTGGCTGGTGCTGACCCAAGACGGACCGGATCTCAGACAATGAAGTGGGTTATCATAAGCTTAATTAAATTGTGACTCTAATTGCAGCAGCTGTTCCAGATGAGGTTTCATTGCCAGAGCAAATCAATGCATTCCCTGGAATGAAGCATACAGGTATTGATCTGATGAGGGCTTTTGTCCTCAATAATTTCTATTAAAGACTATCAAAAGCAATTTGCTGTTTTGAGCTGGCAGAGCGAACAATACTCATTCACCTATCAACTCCTGTTACCTGTCATAATCTAGTCTTCAGAGAACTTGTTCTCTGTGCTCCACTTAATGCCCTTGGTCAGATATATCCACAGCATCTTGCTGATGGTAAGTAGTAATTACTGTAGCCACCTTGAGAAAACAAACGTGTTCCAAAGGGTGGGAAAGAGATCACACAAAAATTCAGTTAAGATTTCTAGGGGTCTAATGGTCTGGGGCATGTTGAGCTATTTTTTCAAGGTGCTGCATCTGGCAGTGCTTAGAAATAGGTACACTATGAAATAGGTAATGTCCAGGGAGGAGCTCAGGATACAGCTTGGTGGTGGAGCACTTGCCTGGCATGTGAGGCCCCAGGTTCAATTTCCAGCAACACACACACACTTCACAATGTCCAGTGGGTTTGGATTTTGAAGGTAATGAACACTCACTAGATTTTTCTCTGTAGAATTCTTCTCTGAAGAAAAGGCTGTCAGTTTTGAGCAGGGCCCAGAACCAAAGAAGGCATTGTCACCGGTTCTGCCTGTTGACCAATCTTCTCTGCCCCTTGGGCCATGAGCCAGTGGAAGTGGTGGTGCTGGAAATATCAGCATAGATATGATGCTGAGGGCATCACTGTGTAGACACTTAGCACTTTGAAGCAGAGTTATGTCACCTGCAGTGAATTTTTATATGTGGCCACCGTAGATCCATTTTGGTTATATTAGACTCTCTCATACCAGAAGTAGATATCTGCCTTATGCAACCACCTCCTGATGGGACAGTTGGATGCAACCTGCTCGACTGGCCTGCTGACCTTTACCCTCCATAGACTTTCCAGGTCTGCTGCAGTGACCATGTGCTCGTCACAGTGTGACTCCATGGAATTTGTATCTGCTTGCCCTGAGTCCACCAATTAGAACCACCCTGGCAAAACCATGAACCGTAAGAGAGGCCTGAGGATGCAGGACCTTGTGTCTCTTGCTCTGAACTGCCTGGCTAAACAGAGATGACCTGGAGAGTGTCCCCTCCCTGCTGGCCCTCTGAAGCATGCTACTCTCTTGCCCCTGGTTTCCACAGTAACACACTCTTCTGTCATTCCATGTGCCTTGTGTTGCCTCCTCTGTGTCTCACTTGACCAATACACCCAAACCTCTCCTCCCAGTCAGGCCACCCCTAGAGGGGCAATTTTGGTGGAAACAACTGGACACTGGTCACAAGGGCATCTGCCAGCATAAACAAGTTTTCAGTAGGAGAGACACCTGGTCACGGGCCAGACACAGGCATTAGACTGTGTACCAGAATAAAGAAGGATGCTGTGAATGGCACACTGTGTACACCCGTGACCAAATCCCTGGAGCTGCCAGGGTGGGCTACAGTGTACAGCCATCCTCCAGAGACATCAGGACCAAGTTAGGAAAAATACAACATTATGCTTTACAGACAGCTCTGCAATTCCCCCCATCCAGCTTATTCCATTCTCGTGCTTTCTATGCTTTGTTACTCTTGCTCAACTGGGGTCCAAAATGCTAAATACAAAATTCCATAATGGTTGGTACCATCTGTGATTTCAGGCATCCCTGGGGGTCTTGAAACATATGCTCTGCAGGCAAGGGGGAACTGCTGTATCTTTAGAGATACAGCTTCTAGAACATTACCGGGCCCTAGCAGAGACTGAACACTTGTTTTAGGGCCACAGATTACTAGCTGCCCAAGACAAACCTAGTATTACTTGATCCATCAAGGTGTAAATCGTGGGGCTGGGGTTGTGGCTCAGCGGTAGAGCACTCGCCTAGCACATGTGGCCCTCAGTTCAATCCTCAGCACAACATAAAATAAATAAAATAATGGTTGTGTTCAACTACAACTAAAAAATAATATTTTTAAAAAAGGTATATATTGTGTGTCTCGAGCAGCACCCCATCATTATATAGAATGGTATAAATGGGACAGCCCACCAGGTCCTTGCTCTGAACTGCCTGGCTAAACAGAGATGACCTGGATTTTGGAGGTAACGAACACTCACTGGAGTTTTCTCTGTTTTAATCATGTCTTTAATTTTAATTTAATCTTAATTTAATTTTAATGATAATCTTGTCTTTAAATTTTAATCATGTCTTTATTTGCAGAAAATAGGAAGTTCCAAGAGCATTGGCTCCTGCTGCCTCAACAATCTCCTAGGGGAGTACCCTATGACCAGCTCATTATCTAAGGAAAAATTCAAGTCAGGTTCCTGCTTATAGATGTTTCAGTGTTATATTGGTATCACCAATGGGAAAGTGGTCCTGAGAGCTGGGTGAGGTGGCACAAACCAGTAATTCCAGCAACTCAGCATGCTGAGGCAGGAGGATCTCTAGTTCAAAGCCAGCCTCAGTGACTTAGTGAGCCCTGAACAACTTTGCTGGACCCTGTCTCAAAATAAAAAAAATAAACAGATGGGGATGTGGCTTAGTGGTCGAGTGCCCTCTGGGTTCAATCCCTGGTACAAAAACAATTACGTGAGGAGGTCCTGAGGACAGTGTTCAAAGGAAACCCTCCCTTCCTGTGGGTTGAACTTTGAACTGTCCATCCGGTTGTTCATTTTGCTGTGGAGGAGAGCTGGCCAGAGCTGTAGATCTATACACTAAAGGAGTGTGAGATGGGTACAGTAGCACATGTCTGTAATCCCAGTGGCTCAGAAGGCTGAGGCAGGAGAATCACGAGTTCAAAGCCAGCCTCAGAAAAAGAAAGGGGCTAAGCAACTCAGTGAGACCCTGTCTGTAAATAAAATACAAAATAGGTCTGGGATGTGGCTCAGTGATCGAGTGCCCCTCAGTTCAATCCCTGGTACCTCCACCAACACCACCCCCAAAAAGAAAAGAACAAAACAAAACAAAACAGAGAAGGAGCATGATTGGAAATGGGTAAAAGACTGAAAGTTTCCCCTTTAAATCTGGGAACACGATAAGGGTGCTTGCTCTTACCACCTCCACCCAACATTGTGTTGGAGTTTTTACTCAGTGCAATAAGGCAAGGAAGAAACAAGCACAGATTGGAAAGAGAAATAAAACTGTCTTTACTTGCAGAAAACATGATTAAGTAAAAAATTCTTAAAAATCTAGAAAAATAAGCTATTAGAACTAATAAACGAGTTCAGCAAGATTGCAGAATACAAAGTCAATATAAAAACAACTGCATTTATATACTAGAAATGAAGAATTAAAATTGAAATTTAAAAGTATTTTCAATAGCACTAAAAATCAAATATTTAGGAATAAATTTTTTTTATAAATATTTTTTTAAGAGAGAGAGAGAGAGAATTTTAATATTTATTTTTTAGTTTTTTTGGCGGACATAACATCTTTGTTTGTATGTGGTGCTGAGGATCGAACCCAGGCCGCACGCATGCCAGGCGAGCGCGCTACCGCTTGAGCCACATCCCTAGCCCCCTTAGGAATAAATTTAACAAAACATTTGTATAATCTGTATACCAAAAGCTTAAAAAATTGCTAGGAGAAATTCAATGAGACATAAATAAATAAATAAATGAACAGAAATAAATAACATATTTGTGGGTTGGGAAGACTCCATGTTAAGATATTAATTCTTCCCAAATTAATCTAAAGATTCAATGCAATCCCAAGTCCCAAGAAAAATTCCATCAAATCTTTTCTTTCTTTTTTTTTTTTTTTAGAAACTGAAGACAATTTATATAAGAAAGCAGAGTACTGAAAGTAGCCAAAATAATTCTGTAAGATAAGAACTAAGTTTGGAGGACTGGCACTGATTTCTGTACTTACTCTGTAGCTACACTAATCAAGACAGTATGGTATTAGTGTAACAATCTATGAAACAGAATCCAGAGGCTAGAAATAGGGTCACATACATATGGATAGCTGAGATTCAACAAAGATGCCAAGGCATTTAACAGGGAAAAAATAGTCTTTCAACAAATGGTGCTAGAATAACTTGGTATCTATATGGATGGAGGTGAAGAATACCAATCTACCTGACACTATACACAAAAATAAACTCCAAATGTACCATTAGGGCTGGGATTGTGGCTCAGTGGCAGAGTGCTTGCCTAGCACGTGAGGCACTGGGTTTGAATCTCAGCACTGCATATAAATAAATAAAATAAAGGTTCATCAAAAGCTAAAACCAAACCAAACAAACAAAAAAAAATTAACATAAGTATAAAAATAAAAACCATAACATTTTTAGAGGAAAACATAGATGACCTTTGTGACATTTGGGTGAGCAAAGATTTCTTAGGACATGAAGAACACAAAGAAGAAAAATCGATATACTGGACTTATCAAAACCAAACACTAACTGGGCACAGAGGCATGTGCCGTAATACAGCGACTGGAGGCTAAGGCAGGAATGCAAGTCCCAGGCCAGCCTGGGCAACTTCACGGGAGACCCTGTCTCAAAGTTAAAAGAATTTTAAAAGGGCTGGGATGAAGCTCAGTGGTAGAGAGTCTCTGGATTCAATCCCCAATACTGCAAATTAGAATATCTAAATTTAAAAGATTGTCAATACCAAGTACAGGTATACCTCGGAGATACTGTGGTTTGGTTTTAGATCACCGGAATAAAATAAATATGGCAATGAAGTGACTCACATGAATTTTTTTTTTTGTTTTTCAGTGCACAAGAAAGTTAACACTATACAATACATATTTGTACATAACACAACACCAATGAAATATAATAAAGAGTGATACAAGGTATGTGTGCACTGGTAAGAATGTGGAATGCCAGAACCTTCTACACTGCGAGTGGGAACACAAACACCTTAACTGCTTTGGAAAACAGTTTAGCAATTTTAGCAGTTTCTTAAAAGGTTCAACAAACACTGTGCAACCTAGCAATTCTTTTTCTAAGTGTTTACCCCAAAGATTTGCATGCCAATATCCACAGCAGCCCAAAATGGAAACAACCCACATGTCCATCAAATGGATAAACAAATTTCAGTGTATCCATACAATGGAACACTATGCAACAAAAAGAAACAAAGTACTGACAGAAAAGCCTTATGGGAAAGGATAGAAGCCAGACACAACATAAGAAAACATCTGTCAATTTTTTCATTCGTATGAAATTCCAGAAAAGGCAAACCTCCAATGATAGAAAGCAGATCAATGTGTGCCAAAGATCAGGATTGGCTGCAAGGAGCCCAGAGTTTTTCAGAATGATGGTGATGTGACGGAAGTGTTTTATGGCATGACTGTGGTTGCAAACCCAGCACTTGTCCTAGTTTACTGCCCGGAAAAAGGTTCCGTTTTGCAGCACAGGAAGGAGGAACCCAAGTGGAGCCCCACAGACTCCCTGAGTTGAAGACATGGAGTTGTAAAGTCAGAGAGGATTGAGAAGCTGTTACCCCTGTGGGTCTGCGACTTGGCGGTGGTTCTGGGATCCTTGATGGTCATTAGGGTCAAAAACAGGAAGCAGCCCTGGAAGTAGAGCAAAGGAGAGTGAGTGCAAGCTGGAACCTACCAGTTACTTCTGCCCATCACCTCATCTGACTGCAGAGTTTCAGAAAGTAATAGCCCTGCTTCAATTCTACCTTCCAAAATGCCTACAAGTTTCTTCTTGTCCAACTCTAACTAGACTTATACTATATGAAAGGGAATTTTGGGTAATACCCAGCTTGACCAAGGTGACAATAATACAATACAACATGCACACAACACAATTTAAAGACTCTCTCATCACATTATGTATGTGAATGCTACCTCAATAAAAATGAAAAATAATAGATTTGATTATTAACACTCTATTTTTTAGTTTAGCTATATAACCAATCATATTAATTGAAAAGAATTATCAGTCCTATCTCATTGTGAAAACTATCCAACAAATTTTATTTATAATTATTTGACATTTCCCGTATGTTTTCTAATGCTGTTTACTAATAATAATGGAACTAAAAACTCAGACCAGAAAAATAACGAACTTTAGAGACTTAGGATCATAAGAAATTTTTTTTTTTTTTTTTTTTTAAAGAGAGAGGGAGACAGAGAGAATTTTTTTAATATTTATTTTTTAGTTTTTGGCGGACTCAACATCTTTGTATGTGGTGCTGAGAATCGAACCCGGGCCTCAAGCATGCCAGGTGAGCGCGCTACCGCTTGAGCCACATCCCCAGCCCCCATAAGAAATTTTTTAAAAATTTAATTTCCATTTTGTTGACAAAAGCATATGACTAATAAAGAATTTATGCTAGGGAGCAGGGATTGTGGCTCAGTGGTACAGCATTTGCTTAGCATGTGTGAATAACTGGGTTCAATCCTCAACACCACAAAATAAATAAAGTTATTAAAAAAAAAACCCCAGAACTTACGCTAGGGGATGGGGACCCAGCTCAGTGGCAGTGGTTTAATGTGCTTAGCATGTGCAAAGCCTTGGGTTCAAGCCCCACTGCTTCTGAAAAAAAAAAGTACTGGGAGCCAGGCCGGGTGGTGCACCTCTGTAATCCCAGCGACTTGGAAGGCTGAGACAGGAGGATTGCAAGTTAAAAGCCAGCCTCAGCAAGGGCAAGGCCCTAAGCAAACTCAGTGAGACCCTGTCTCTAAATGAAATACAAAATAGGGCTGGGGATGTGGCTCAGTGGTTGAGTACCCCTGAGTTCAATCCCGGGTACCCTCCCCACCCCCAAAAGTACTGGGAATTGAATCACTGAGCTACTTCCCTAGTCCTTTTTATTTTATTTTGAGACAAATTGTGCAGGCTGGCCTTGAGCCTGTGATCCTCCTGCCTCAGGCTCCCGAGTGGCTGGGATTACAGGTGTGTGCCACCCTGAGGATATTTTGGTACCAAAGATTAAATTCAGGAGCACTCCATCACTGAGCCACATCCCAGCCCTATTTTGTTTAGAGACAGGGTCTCACTGAGTTGTTTAGTGCCTCACCATAGCTGGTGCTGGCTTTGAACTCGCCATTCTCCTGTCTCAGCCTCCCAAGCCGCTGCTGGGATTACAGGTATGTACTACCAGGCCGGCCTGAGGAATTATTTTGATAAAAACAAACAACACAACAACAAATTTTTTTTTCCTCTAAAATTAAGGAATCCATTTCCATGACTGTCATGAAGCCCTGGGTGAGTCAGCAGGAATAAGTTTGGAGGTAACTATCCTGGCTCTGGAATTCCTAGTAACAATCACTGTTTTCTCTCTTGATCTCAATGGAAAACCCAGGATCATATAACCTCAACATTCCTGGCAAACGCCAAAGCCAACTATGTAGGAGGCTTTTTTAGAGGAGAAGACAACTCTTGTCTTCCCAGAGGATAAATCCTCCAGGTTGCTCTATGAGGCAGATAGCAACCCCGAACCATGAATGGGTTGGGGTCTGCGCTGGCCTCAATGGCTTCCTTTCAATTAAAGTAAGTGGACAGCAGTAAAGTTCAACTCCCCCTTCCCCACCCCGGGGGTCATCCTACAATCATTGAAAAACACCTGGCTCAATTAAGTGTCAAATATTATTTTGTTACCTACACATTTCTCCTTACCTACTCTGAAAGGGAAATAAATGTCAATACCAATCTCCAAAGTAAGATCAGACAGGCTGGACAGGTCAGGAGAGACCTACATTTTACCTTCTGGCAAGGCAATTTTTTTTCTTTCTTTGGAGAAATGTCTACTTTTGTTAAGACTACCTAAAACTGCATACATTTAGCTACAGTAAAATTCCTAACTGCCTTGGAAGAAGCAGAGCCCCTTTCACACCAAGACAGCACATTAGCCAAACTTTCAGCATTAAGCATCAGTGCTTTTGGGGGTGTGGTGATGGCATTCTACCTCTCAGCATCGCTAACATATTCAAATTTTTTTTGTTGTTGCTTCATATCCAGCCCTCCAAAAAGACCACAAGAATTTATTTAACCAAAGTTGCCCAGCACCTCTTCTAGATGATCTAGAATGAACTTTGCTCTTTATAATGTCAAAAACCCCAGGCGGTACTGTCCACCCTTTTTAAAAATGTGCTTTAAGAAGCATGCCTTCTACCAACCTGGTGCGGGAATGTGCCTCTCTGTGGGTGACAAGTAACCTCAGTAAGCGTCCCTGCTACCTTTGTTCGCAGAGACACGGCTTTGGGAAGACATCCTCTGCCTCTCGTTTTTCCTTTACTTACTCATAAGTAAACCATTCTTCACTCTGATCTTTTCTGATTGTGCTCACTGGCTCCTCGATCACCAAGGGGCGAACGGACCCACTGTGTTCGCTTACAATCCTTTTTGTCAGTAGGATCCTTAATTATAAGCTTAAAAAAAAGAGAGAGAGAGAAAAAATAAGCAATTTAGAGTAAGGGTTTCCTACCAGACATCCAGCGGTTTCGTTTTAATGAAATTGGGACACAGAATATTAATTTAATGCCCTTGAAGCCATTTAGCCAGGTTGCCCAAGGGTGATGCACAGGTTTTAGGAAACGTGGCTGCTTACCCAAACGTTGTCAGATTGCGATAGGACACTGCCCACGTGGCTCGCTCTGTACTGATTCCTGCGGTCTCATGCCAACTCAGAACCCCGACCCTCGGGGACCGCCTCCGCGCCGCGAACGTTCAGGAGGGATCCGGGAGAACGGGCGGGGAGGCCGAGGAAGGTTCGGTGGGCAGGCACCGCCAGGTCTGTGCAGGGTCCTCGCCAGGTGCTCCTGGGCCGCCCCCCCCCCCCCAAGCCCCTCAGCCTGGGACGCTCCCATCCCGGACTCTAGGGAACTGGGCAACGGTTCCTCGCCTCTTCGAGGATCTGCCCACCGAGCAGGACTTCCACGGCCCCTGGCCGCGCCCCTCTGCGGGGCGGGGGCGCGGCGGCCAGCAATGGCGGCGGCTACGGGGTCCCAGGGTCATTCACCAAGGCGCCCTTGACTGGTTCACGCGGTGCCACCTACCTTGCTAACAGGCGGCCGCGGCGTGCGGCGCGTAGGGGCGGAGAGAGCGGTGACGGGCATTTGGCGCCGCCAATGAGCGCCAGACCGTCGGGATCGTGGCCAATCAGAGCCCGAGAGGCGGAGACGCGGGTAGGTTGCGGGCAGGCGGCGCGTGTGGTGGATTCGGAGCTCCCGGGACCTTTCCTCCTGCGGAGCCGGGGTCGCCCGCCTCGCTAGTTCACGCGTTCCCCGCACCGCAATTCCGCCGCCAGCTGGACACTCGGNGGCCGAGCCCGCGCGTCTCCTGCAGCGGCGCTCTCCCCCGAGGGGGGCTCTTCTCAGCGGCTGCTGCAGAGAGCATGAGAGGCGGCGCCTGGCCTGGGCAACGAGAGACGGACTCCGGGCCGGCCAGTTAGGGGACTTAGCTGACGGCCGCCCGCACCCTCCCGGGCCCGCTGCTCTGCCTGCGGTGGCGGCATGTTCCCGCGGAGGCCGCCGGCCGGCCTGGCCGCCTGGCTAGCGGGGCGCGGGGCGGGGGCCTGCTGGGCTTGCTGGCCAATCAGTGCCGCTTCGTGACGGGCCTGCGTGTGCGGCGCACGCAGCAGATCGCGCAGCTCTACGGCCGCCTCTACTCCGAGAGCTCGCGCTGCGTCCTACTCGGACGCTCTGGCGCCGGCTGCGCGGCCGCCCGGGCCATGCCTCTGCTTTGATGGCGGCGCTCGCCGGCGTCTTCGTGTGGGACGAGGAGAGGATCCAGGAGGAGGAGCTGCAGAGGTGGGCTTTGCAGCGAGTCGCCCCTGTGCTTGGGGTGGGGTGGCCCGGGCGGGAGGTGGGGACGTGCGACCCTCGGGGCCTGCCCCGTGTCCCCTGTTTACCTGGTGCTCCTGTGAGTGGCGGTGCAGCAGACTGGAGCAGTTTTAGCAATTCACCTTGCTGCCCGTGTGTTTCTGCGGTTTGTTGCGTTCGAAGCAAGGGCTGGAAGTGGGTGTTAGTCTGGGGGGGGGGTGACTTTGGATGGGTAGTATGACACTGAAGACAACCTTAGGAGTACAGGGGTAGCTCAGTGCTGGAGCACCTGCTTGGCAAGCGCGAGGTCTGCGCTGGATTCCCAGCCCTAGAGATAAAGAGAAGAAAAACCACATTGTAAAAGTGAATACAGAAGGCGTGCAGGCCCTTCTTCACGAAATCTTTATTACGTTCTCAGAAAAAAATGCAAATTCAAAACGACTTTAAACTCGACCTGAGGCTGTATTTTTGCATTTACAAAATGACTGCCATCCAAATGGGACTCAAGCCTTGGGAGAAGTGGCCCGAGAGAGCTCTGTCATTGTGACTCCCGTCTGAAAGGAATTTAGAGGCTGGGAGGGATTTTGCCCTGCTTGCACAAACCGATAACCCAGACGTTTTATCCTATAAGAATTAGGTGAGATTTTTGCTACTTTAGAACTTTGGGTATCATTAAGGTCAGAAGTCATGCTGTCATTAAAACTTCTGGGTGAAAATCCAGTACCGTTGATTGTATTTGTTACTCTGTAGTTCTAAATCTCAGATTTTATGTAATCTAAAGATTTGTTTTAGGGCTGGGTTGTGGCTCAGTGGCAGAGCACTTGCCTCATACATGTGGGGCACTGGGTTCGATCCTTAGCACCACATAAAAATAAATAAAATAAAGATACTGTGTTCATGTATAACTAAAAATATTTTTTAAAAAAGATTTGTTTTTAGCGCTTGAAGTATATGTCTCTTTATTTACTTTATTTCTTTTTTCCCCACTGTTACTGGAGTTTAAACCCAGGGCCTCATGCATGCTAGACAATCACTCTACCACTGAACTACATCCCCAGCTGCTCTTTGTTGTTGGTGGTGGTGGTTTTTGTTTTGAGATAGGGTCTCACTAAGTTGCCAAGACTGGCCCTGAACTTGTGATCCTCCTGCTTCAGCTTTGTCAGGAGCTGGGATTAAGGCATATGCCACCAAGCCTGGCTTGGATTTTCATTTTTTGACAGATATTTTTAGACTGTGTCCTCTACATAAGCACTCTTTTAAATTCTAAAACTGTGATTTCAGGAACCAGGGACAGTTCCCTCCTCCTCATAGATCCCACAGAGTATCTTTATTCTAGATATTTCTTGAACAGGGAGACCACCTGTTATTCCACATTTTTGGTTAGATTGAAAATGGAAATACAGCAGTAAAGTTTGTACCATGGCCTGTGTGGGAAGTGTAATACCCAGATGCCAGGCAGCTATTTGTGCAACACTATGAATTGTGGGTAAATGCAAGTCTATCTTAAGAACTGGGGATGCTTTTCCTAGCAGGAAGGATGACTTTTATAATGCAATTTAAAATCAGAACCACAGGGCTGAGGGTGTAGCTCAGTGGTAGAACCCTTGCCTAGCATGTACAGGGCCCTGGATTCCATCCCCAGAGCTGTTAAACAACCACAAAACAACAACAACAACAACAACAACAAAAAACTAAGATCATAACTGCACATAGCCTCGTTCAAAAAAATTAAAGAATCAAAGCATGATAGCAATTTTGCCTAGTTCCTATTAGCATTCTTTTGCTATTTGGATATTTGTGCTAATCTTGCAAGAAATAAAAAAAAAGAGAAGAAAATTTTAAGAAAATTGCCGATTAACTGTTTAATTTTCTTTCTTCCTTTTTTTTTTTTTTGGTACTGGGGATTGAACTCAGGGGCACTGAGCCACTGAGCCACATCCCAGCCGTATTTTGTATTTTATTTAGAGACAGGGTCTCACTGAGTTGTTTAGTGCTGAGGCTGACTTTGTACTCACAATCCTCTTGTCTCAGCCTCCTGAAATTACAGGTGTGTGCTATCTTGCCAGGCCCTAATTCTATTTTTTTTTTTTTTGGAGGGGGTGGGTACTAAGGATTGAACCCAAGGGTGCTCACTTACTGAGCCACTTCCCCGCAGCCCCCTTTATTTATTTATTTATTTTTTGATACTGGATCGAATCCAGGGCCTTGTGCATGCAAGCCAAGCACTGTACCAACTGAGCTATATCCCCAGCCCCACCACCTTTTAATATCAATTTTCAGTTGTGCTGGGGTTGTAGCTCAGTGGCAAACACTTGCCTAGCATGTGTGAGGCACAGGGTTTGATTCTCAGCACCACATAGAAGTAAATAAATAAATTAAATAAAGGTCTATCAACAACTAAAACATTAAAATTTTTTCAATTGTAATTGGACACAATACCTTTAATTAATTAATTTACTTATTTTTATGTGGTGCTGAGGATCGAACTCGGGGCCTTGCATGTGCTTAGCCAGAGCTCTACCATTGACCCACAACCCCAGCCCATCCCCAGCTCTTTTTATATTTTATTTAGAGAGAGGTTCTCACTGAGTTGTTAAGTGCCTCGCTAAATTGCTGGGGCTGGCTTTGAATTTTCAATCCTTCTGCCTCAGCCTCCTGAGCCGCTGGGATTACAGATATGCCTCACCTCGCCCAGCAGCCCTCATTCTATTTTTTTTATTACTATTGTTTTAGTTGTCAATGGATCTTTTATTTAATTAATTTATTTATATGCAGTGCTGAGGATTGAACCCAGGGCATCACACATTCCAGGCAGGCGTTCTACTACTGAGCCACAACTCCAGCCCTTCATTCTATTTTTGATGAATTTCCTGTGTTCCATACTGGTGACCCTTGAAAAGAAAATCCTCAGGTGGATCTGTTCGGGAAGGAGGAGAAAGGGTTAGTTGGTACAAAAGAGAGGGAAGGAATTGGGGCGCTGGGAGTTGAACAGTGTTGGGGTTTAGTGGTAGATGACATTGTTTGGATTACTTAATGTACTTTTATGGGTGATACATCCTGGAGCTCTGGATGGCAGTTCTCCCATTTAGGGGAGCTGGAACGGAAAACAATTTAAGAAATGGATGTATTGAACATTCAGATAATAAGTCAGTCCCACTCTGGCCATGAGATTGGGCCAGTTGCTGACCCAAGTGTTCATCCTGTTTCCTGCTCTTCAGTCAGTCTCTGAAACCAGGATCTGTTGAAACACTCTTGGTTCTAATCCAGCTCGCTTTGCAGTTTAGGTGAAGTCCAGTCAGACCACTTCTTTTTTGTTTGTTTGGGTGCTGGGAATTGAACCATCACTCTGCCACTGAGCGATACCCCAGTCTACAGAGCACTTGGGAGCTGCCTTTTGTTTTGGTCTTCCTCCAGTTACTACAGTAAAGGCCCATATTTAATACTTCATTGCCTTTGTTTTTGTTGTGGGGTTATTGGGAATAGAATCCAGGGAGGTTTCTTTACCACTGAGCTACATCTCCTCATGCCACGCCCTTTACATTTAAAAAAATTTTTTTAAATTCTGAGATAGGATCTTGTTAAGTTGCTTAGAGTCTTACTAAATTGCTGAGCTGGCCTTGGATTTGTGATCCTGCTGCCTCAACCTCCTGAGTTGGGGGGATTATAGGTGTACACCACCAGCCTGGCTTAATACTTCATTGTCTAGTTCATGCTTGGATTTTGCTTTTCTTTTCTTTTATTTTTATTATTATTATTATTTTTTAGTTGTAGATGGACACAATACCTTTATTTTATTTGTTTGTTTTTATGTGGTGCTAAGGATTGAATCCACTGTCTCACGCATGCTAGGCAAGCACTCTGCCACTGAGCCACAACCCTGGCCTGGATTTTGCTTTTCTTATCATTAAATTTTGATCAAGTTGTTAATCTTGATCAAGGTTTGTTACCTTGATAGGGAGACAGATTATATATTATTGATTGTAGATTGTTTCCTTATGTCTCAGTTCTAATAGCTTATAATGTTTACATTTTTATTGAATAAAATGTGGATACAGTCTAACTTTTTTGCTTGATGTTTAAGTATTGTATTTGCTTTAGAACAAGTACTGCTGAGGTTGTTTCACCTAGCTTAGAACATTTGGATTTTGTTTGTTTTAGTGAGGTGGTTGAGAGATATTGGGTAGTTTCCAGAGTGGAACACAGTTGTCTCAGGTCAGGTACAATTCTTTCATTGTTAATGGAAGAAGAGAATGATTGTCCAGTAACCCCTAAATTACAGCCTTTGTCTCACCTATGTTGTTTCTGTACCCACTTGTCCTGACGTAAACTAATTCTGACCCTTCCATCTTGGTTACACAGGGAAGTGTGCAAAATATATCTTTTAGAACCCGAGCTTTAGGTTGGCATGTTTTTCTTACGTGTGTTTCTTTTCCGAATAAAAATAATTTTGCTTTCTATTCTTTTGTGTTTGAGAACATTTTACCAAGTAAGAAATTGATCTTATTTAGCAAAGAAGTAACCTGTACAAAGTGATTTTGACTTGTTTCTGGGGCCTCATGTAGAAATCAGATCTTTTTAATCCTTGCTCTAGTGTTCTTATCTAATTAGTTTCAATTAAACAAAATAATTTTGCTCACTATTCTTGGTGTTAGCTGGCATTCCGTGAGCCCAGGGCAAATTTTCTAGAAGAATACAGTAGTAATTTTTATGGCTTTGAAACAGTTAAAAAAAATTACAGGAACAAAAAGAGGAAGGATATTAAGAAATATGAAAATTAGGGGAAAATTTTCCATTGACCTCATCTTTTTTTTTTTGTTACACCTCATTGCTCTATAAACTTGAGTAAAATAAAATAATTGCCAGTAAAGTTTCAAAGGGAAATTGGCCATTTTCCCAATTCTGTGTTTTAGCCCTAAAACGGAATATATTCACGTTTTCTGTATGTTATTAACTGGATGAATGATCAGTGTGAACTTTCTGGCTTACAGGAACACACACACACATATATATATAGTTTTCATTCTTTTAGCATTAACTAGTTTATGTCCTTTATTTCAAGATGTGTCCCAAATCAGTTGAAAATCCCTCCCTTTAATAGTAAGTTTGTAATGTGAAGGAAGAGATTATGTGAGGTGAAGGTTGTCTTGTTGAAATTTCTATTTGTCTGATGGCTACATTTGAATCATTTTAGAGACTGTCTTGCCTCATGCAGAGGACAGGACCCTGAGTCAAGCATTTGTACACTTACTTAGTTTTCATTGAAAGTCTTTAGTTGCCGCTGCTTTCATTCCAGCCTTCCTCAAATATTCAGGTGATTTTCCTTTGGAGAAAAGGAAGCATAGACCATCTTTTCTTGATCCTTTGACTAATCTGCTGGTTTTGTAACTATTTGGGGAATAATCTCTTTTGTCCTTTTCTGTCCTTATTAATTTAAGTCTCTTAGATAGGAAGGTTTAGAAGCCTATCTTACCCAAACAGGATTTGGCACAGCAGGCTAAAGAGATGCCTGGTGAGAGGGTTTATCATTTTCCACTTAGTACGTATAACAGTGTTTTTTCCTCTGTTAATTATGTCTGTCCAATTTAGAAGGTGGGACCCTTCAAGAACTTTTAAACCTGGCTACAGAAGGTTGTATGATCACATACATTTCCATCACAGCAGTCTTTCTCCAGCATTTGTATTATGCTGTTCAAAGAATGAATGTTAGCTGGGTGCGCTGGGCACACTTGTACATCTCCCGCAGTCCCAGCTACTCAGAGGGCTGAGGTAGGAGGATTGCTTGAGCACAAGAATTTGGGGCTAGCTTGGATAACTGAGTGAGACCTCATTTCAAAAAATGACAATGAAGAAAATAAAAAAGAACATCAGCTGGGCACAGTGGCAGGAGGATCAAGTTCAAGGTTAGCCTGGGCAGTTTTGCAGAACCCTGTCTCAAAATTTACAAAAGGACCGGGAATGTAGTTCAGGCCTCTGGATTCAATTTCCAGTACCTGGGGTGGGTGGGCGGAGGAATGTCTTGTTTTCATAAGACATTTTCATCCCTCTTCAGGTGGACTTAGTCTCAAATTTAATCAAATTACATGGAATTTTAATTATATAGGAGAACCTGATTAAGTAGTATAGATTAGAAGCTCTATACCACCTTGCATCTTAAAAGGCCATTAAAAAATATTGCTTACTTCTGGGCATGGTGGCACAGGCCTGTAGTCCCAGTTACTGGAGAGGCTGAGGCAGGAGGATTTCTTGAACCTAGAAGTTAGGAACATAGTGAGATGCTATCTAAAGGGGGGCGGGGAAAGCTGGGCTTAGTGGCTCATACCTATAATCCCAGCAAATGGGGAGTCGAGCCAGGAGGATGGCAAATTAGAGATCAGCTTGGGCAATTTAGTGAGACCCTGTCTAGGAATAAAGGGGGCTTGGGATGCCACTCACATGTATAAATGCCACACACATGTATAAATGCCATGTATTTATACATACATACCAGGGATTGGACACTGGGTACTTAACCACTGAGCCACATCCCCAGTCCTTTTTTATTATTTATTTATTTCTAAAATGTTTTTTAAGTTGTCGATATACCTTCACTTTATTTATTTATTTATTTATTTATTTATTTATATGTGGTGTTGAGAATCGAACCCAGTGCCTCACACATGTCAGGCAAGCTCTGTTCTACTGAGCCGCAATCCCAGCCCTTATTTTTTATTTTGAGACAGGATCTCTCTCAGTTGCTTTGGGTTTCACTAAGTTGCTGAGAATGGCCTCAAACTTGCAATCCTCCTGCCTCCGCCATTGGGATTATAAGTGTGTGCCACTACGCCCAGCTCAACTTTTAATTTAAATTGAGAAGTTTTTTTTTTTTTTTTTTTGGTACTGGGGATTGAACCCAGGGTTGCTTAACCACTGAGCCACATCTCTAGCCCATTTTATTTTATTTTTTAAATTTAGAGACATGGTCTTACTAAGTTGCTTAGGGCCTCACTAAATTGCCTAGTCTGGCTTTGAACTTCCGATCCTCCTCCTCAGCCTCCTGAGTTGCTGGGATTACAGGCATGCACCATCAAGCCTGGTGGCTTGAAAAGTTTTTTCAAATGGTAAAATAATTTTCTTCAGAACATCAGTATAAATTGTACTGGATTCAATTTATGTCATGGATTCTTCGTTGTAAATAAACAAACTGATCTTGTTTAATTTAAACCAATAGGAATTCATTAGTCGATTCCTTGTCAGGTTGTTCAGAACAGTGACAAGAAGGCCAGAAAGTACAAGTTGATCAGGAGAATAACCAAGGCTTGCTCCAGGAATCATCTCCTTAGATGTTGGTGTTGCTGGTGGTTTCCCCCTAGATTGGTTGCACTGCTGGATCTCCTCAAGATTACTAAGAATAATCTCCAAAAGATCTTGTGCCTTTGGGTTATTTCCTCAAGATCCAAAGCCCTAGAAGTCTTTAATTAATCTCACTTAAATTAGGAGCTGCCCTTAAACTGCTAGGGGCTAGAAATGGAGGGATTTCAGACAGTCAGAAATGACAAATACTGCTGAATATGGTGGCACATAACCTGTAATCCCCTGTAATCGCAGCTGCTTGGCCACTGAGACAGGAGGATCACAAGTTCAAAGTCAGTCTCAGTAAATTAACAAGGCCCTAAACAAGACC
>NW_026000020.1:6890589-6899655 GCF_001458135.2 Marmota marmota marmota
CTTGAAACTGCCCTTTCTCTATTTGTTTACAAAACAGTCCCAGCTACACAGGAGGCTGAGACAGGAGGATCAGTGAGCCCCAGAGTCAGGGGCCCACAGGAGCAACACAGCAAGACCTCATCTCAAGCAAAACAAAAACACCCCTGGGGGAATACACCACAGTGGTCAGACAATGCCAGTGTCAGTCAGTCAGAATGGGCCAGAGCTAGTGTATCAACACAATCTGGCCTTAAGAACATGTGTCCATAAGGTTTTAGACATGCAGACAGCACAACAGATTGTTTAAGCACATGTGGGAATTGGGGAGAAGCTGGGCAGGGAGGAGATGGAATCCGAAAGCTGTGCTTCAACTCTGTAACGGTCCTCTAAAAACAGATCTGAGCTGGGCGCAGTGATGCACACCTGTAATCCCAGCAGCTCGGGAGGCTGGCAAGTTCGAAGGCCAACCTCAGTAACTTAGGAAAACCCTGTCTCAAAATACAAATAAAATGGGCTAGAGATGTGGCTCAGTGGTTAAGCAACCCTGGGTTCAATCCCCAGTACCAAAAAAAAAAAAAGATAATAGCTAAGTCCAAAGTTTAAAATTAAGTGAATTGGAATTTTAAGAAATAATGTCCTACTGGGTGTGGTGGTGCATGCCTGTAATCCTAGGACTTGGGAGGTGGAGGCAGGAGAATCACAAGTTCAAGGCCAATCTTAGCATCTTATGAGACCCTCAACTACTTAGTGATACTCCCTCCCCCCCAAAACAAAACAAAACAAAACACAACAACAGAGGTATAGCTCAGTGGTAATGCACCCCTGTGTTTAATTTCCAGTACTAAAAGGAAAGAAAGACAGAAGAAAAGAAATAGACTCAGCATTACTTTGGATTGCTCTAAGTTTTAATCTTGGATTGTCAGTAATTTTTGGCTTTTAAAGCAATTTATTACAGGCATGGTGTGCATGCTTGTAATCCCAGCTGCTTGGGAGACTGAGGCAAGAGGATTGTGAGTTTGAGGCCACTGTGGGCAACATAGTGAGACCCCGCCTCAAAGTCCCCCCCAAACTATATTAATGTAATTTTTATTAGTGAGATCTACTTCTGTCTTTTCTTCATTTACTTAATTTATTCAGTAAGCATTTGTTGAGTGTTTATTATTTACAAAAGAGATGCTAGGAGCTGGAACTACAGTTAGGAAAAAGATTCCTTACCCTTAGGAAATTCATAGTTTTACCAATAAGATGATATAAAGATAGATTAACTATAGTGCAATGTGATATTGTCTCTATAGGGGAATAAAAAGTAAATGTATATGGGGCTGGGGTTGTGAGTCAGTGGTAGAGCGCTTGCCTGGCATTTTTGAGGCACTGGGTTGGATCCTCAGCGCTTTATAAAAATAAATAAAATGAAGGCTTTAAAAACAAAAGTAAATTTATATGGTTAATTCTGCCTTAAAATTACCCTTCAGCCTTGTTTCATTTGATACTTGGGAGAGGAATGAAAGGTCATTTCAGTGTATCAGTGTTTGAGGTCTTCCTCAGTCTGAATCACACCAATTTTTCTTTCCTGTCTGTGATTTACGCAAAATACTAGCCAAACTTTTTTAAAAGAAATTATTATTATAGGGCTGGGGATGTGGCTCAAGCGGTAGCGCTCGCCTGGCATGCGTGCAGCCTGGGTTCGATCCTCAGCACCACATACAAACAAAGATGTTGTGTCTGCCGAAAACTAAAAAATAAATATTAAAAAATTCTCTCTTAAAAAATTATTATTATAAAGTGTCTCAGATACATTAAAAAGTGTTAAAAAATAAAACAAATGTTACATTTAAGAAACAAAATATCATAGATACCACAAATTTTCTTCTGTACTTTTTTCTAACATACTCTCCTTTTTCCGCAAGATGTAACCATTGTCTTAGTTTGCTGTGTGTCATCCCCGTCTTTGTCCTTATGTGTCTTTGTCCTTATGTGTATATATTGTACGTGTGTATATGCCTCTAGGGAAATACGGTGATTCATAGCATGATATCTGGTACTGTTGCGTATATTTTAGAAATGTAAGCAGTCCTGAACAAAATACTGACAAACCAAGCCTCGTAACATATAAAAAGGATTGTATTCATGAACAAGTGGGATTTATCCAAGCAAAGAAGAAAGGACAAAAGCCACATGGTCATCTGAATAGATGTAGCAAAAGCATTTGACAAATCCAACCTCACTTCAGATTTAAAAAAACAGAATCCCTTTTCATCCTGGGACTAGAAGGGAGTATCCTCAAACTGATAAAGGGCATCAGTAAAAACTAGCCAGCAGCAAGTTGATGGTGAGAAGGTCGGGAACAAGACCTGTGCTAGTCCTTCTTTTCAACAGAGTGCTACAGGAGAGTGCTACAGGCTGTAGCCACGGGAATTAGGCAAGAAAAGGAGAAAGCAGGCATCCCGACTGGAAAGGAAGCACTAAAACTATTTGCAGCTTATATTATATTTAAAAAAATGTTTTTACTTTATTTTCTTATGTGATTTTATGTGTAGAAAATACTAAAGAATCCACAAAAAACTGTTAAAGTTAGTAATCTAGACAGCTAATAAGTTCACAGGATATAAGATCTGTATACAAAAATCACATTTAAAAATATATATTTTTTAGTTGTAGTTGGATACATACCTTTATTTTATTTATCCATTTTTATGTGGTGCTGAGGATCCAACCCATCACCTCACACATGCTAGGTGAGCTCTATACCGCCAAGCCACAACTCTAGCTCCCCCAAATCACATTTTTATACATTGTTCAGAGGAGCAATCTGAAAATGAAAGTAAGAAAATTCCATTTACAACAGTATCAAAAAGAAAATATTTAGGAATAAATTTAACAAAAGAAACATAAGGCTTTTACAATGAAAACTATAAAACATCCTTGGAAGAAATTTTATAAAGACATAAAATAGATTGGTCACAGTGGTGTACACCTATAATCCCATTTGCTCTGGAGGCTAGGGCAGAAGGATTGGTTGAGCCCAGGAGTTCAAGGCCCGCGTGGGCAATATAGCAAGACCCTTCTCAAAAAGAAAAAGAAAAAAACATGAATAAGTGGAAAGACAGCCTGTATTCATGGATATTATTAAGATGGAATTACTATCCCGAATCAGTCTACATGTTCAGTATAGTTCTTATCAAAATCGTAGTTGGCTATTTTACAGAAATTGGCAAGCCAGTTATACTCATGGAAATGAAAGGGACTCAGAATAACTTAAACACTTTTGAAGGAGAAGAGCAGAATTTGGGGGACTCACTCTCCTGACTTCAAAACTTCAGAGCTACCACAATGAAGACACTGTGGTACTGGTATTAGGATAGACATGTAGAGTGTTGGAATAAAATTGAAAGTTCAGAAATGAACCTTTATATTTTTGGTCAGTTGGTTCAACAAGGGTATCAAGACAGGTCAATGGGGAAAGAAGTAGGGCTGGGCTAACTGAAGAGGCATATGCAAGAAAATGAATTTAGACCCCTGCCTTATGTCGTACACAAAAATTAACTCAAATGGGTCGAATACCATAATGTAAGCTAAAACTTTAAAACTCTTAGATGAAAATTTAGGCATCAGTCTTTGTGATGTTGGAGTAGGCAGTGATTTCTTAGATGTAATGCCAAAACATTAGTAATCAAAGAAAAAACAAGTTAGACTTCATAAAAATTAAAAACCTTTATCATCAAAAGATACAAGAAAGTTAAGATGATCCACAGAAAGAAAGAAAATATTTATATTTTCTTTATTCTGATAAGGTATTAGTGTCCACCTGTAAGCCAAGTGGTTTGAGAGTCTGAGGCAGGAAGTTTGCAAGTTCGTTAGCCTCAGCAACCTAGTGAGGCCTGTCTCAAAAAATAAAAAGGTACCCCCCCCCCCCAAAAAAAAAGACAATCTGATAAAATAGAGAATTTCAATAGAGGTATTTCTCCATGGAATGCACAAGTGGCCAGTGAGCTTATGAAAAGGTAACCAACATCATTAGTCATTAGCAATTGTATCAGTTCAAACCACACTGAGATATCACTTCATGCCCACTAGTATGGCTGGAATAAAAAAAAAAAAAAAGATGATAATAAAATTGGCAAGGGTGTGGAGCAGTTGGGATCTTCATACAACAGTGGTAGGAATCTAAAGTGGTGCATCTGCTGTGGAAATAGTTTGGCAGCTCCTCAAAAAGTGAAGCATTGAGTTACCATGACTTAGCACATTCACGCCTAGGAATCTTCCCAAGAGAATTAAAAACATGTTGATACAAAAACTTAAATGTTCTTAGCAGCATTATTTGTAATAGCCAGAAAGTAGAAACCAAGTTTCTATTACCTGATAAACAAAAGGTGATATATTCCTATGATGGAACATTATTTAATCATAAAAAGAATAAAGTACACTTTCATGGATGAAACTTGAAAATATGCCAAGAGAAAGAAGCCAGATACAAAAAACATTATTATGTGACTCCATTTATTTGAAATGCCCAGAATAAGCAAATTCGTACAGAAAGTGAAGGGAGGCAGGAATGGGAAGGGACTGGTGATGGTATAGTTTCTTTTGGTTGATGGAAATGTTCTGCACTTAGATAGTGGTGATGCCTTTTGTAAAGGTCCCAAATGACATTTCACAATCATGGACGTTATTTATTTATTTAGTTTGTACTGGGGATTGAGCCTGTGGGCACTTAACCACTGAGCCACATCACATTTTTTGGGATGGGGGGGACAAGCTCTAAGGTGCTGAGAATCTTGTGAAGTTTCTGGGGCTGGCCTTGAACTTAACAATCCTCCTGCCTCAACCTCCCAAGTCACTGGGATTATAGTGAGTGCCACCACTCCCAGCTGTAGTCAAAGACTTTAATAGCGGATGTTGAAGGTTAATAATGTACTAGGTCTTAAGCACTTTATATATAAATTTGTTGATAATCTTTATTCCCAATCTTGAGATAGGTACTATTCTTCCCATTTTATGTATGTAGAAGTGGGTACTGATTAAATACTATGTTGTTTGGGTTAATGAGTGGCATCCAGCACAGGAACTGAGTTTTTATTCACCACACTATACTGTGTTAAACCCACACCATTCCTTTGCAGGTCTCTGTGTGGACATTTCATTTCACAGGGCTGACTGACCACCTGCACCGGATCTGTTTTTGTTTTTTGCAGATCCATTAATGAAATGAAACGGTTGGAGGAAGTCTCAAATATATTTCAGAGCTCAGGAGTCGAGCGCCACCCTCCAGAATCAAAATCCCAAACAGAAGGGAATGAAGAGTTGAAGGACAAGGAACAGCCATGGGAGATGGTGATGGATAAGAAGCACTTCAAACTGTGGCGGCGCCCAATTGAAGGCAGCCATCTTTACCAGTACCGAGGTGAGCTGGGCGTGCTGCCTTTGAAATGTGTGCCTGGGTGCCCAGGTGCTTGGGACTTGGGGCCTCATGTTTTTCTAAACTATTCTGTTCTGGTGGTTTCTCAGGAAATTTACCATGGCTTTCTGTTGGTGGTTTTCCTCTCCCGGTGTCTTCCTTGACACATGGCATCTTTGGCTTTGCTGCCCCTGCCTTGCTTCTGCTTTCTGAAGCTGCGTTCAGGAGCTCTCAGTACTCTAGAATTGAAATGCCGGTAGTGATAGGAATGGGGCCAGGAGCTCAGCAAGCATCCTTTATTCTTTCTTGTCATTTTAGTTTTTGGAACCTACACAGATGTGACACCCCGGCAGTTCTTCAATGTTCAGGTGAGTTATTTTTTTGCTGTGGATTTCAGAGCTTCCTAACAAGCTATTTACTACTGTCCACATGAATGATTTCTTTGATTTGATGATGTTGGATTTGGGGTATCCATATGTGTCTGTGCTTCTTGTTCCTTGGCATGTAGCATCTGGGGGAACATTTGACTTGTAATTTCTCTATCTGTCCTGTGAGGGTGGGACTGATTTTTGCCTACAGCCCACCCACCCTCAGACTGTTTGAGAAGATCAAATAGAAGGGTTGATTAAGATACTCTAATATTTCACAAGCCTTTATTGTTTTTTTCCTAAACATTTTGAGGGCAAATTAAACATATCATGGTCCTCTGTCCCTAAATTCTTTAGTGAGTATTTCCTGAAACTAGGCATATTCTTGTAACTAACCATGTCAGTAAATTCAGCATTGGTGCAGCACAGTTCAATGTAATCTGTGTTTGTATTTTGGTTTTATCAGTTGACCCAATCATGTCCATTCAGTATAGATCCAGTTAGGATTCCATTTAGTTGTTAGGTGTCTTTAACTTACTTTAATCTGAAGTAGTCTCGTGAATATATTTACTTAAAAATAAAGAATATGTTCAAGGACTGCTTTTATCCTTGGGTGTTCAAACAACAGAGTTCTACATAGGTATTTTCACTTGTTTTGCCAGACCAGTTGCTAGTTTGTTGATTATAACACCCCCTGTTCATATGCAAGTGCATTTTCTCTTAAGCACTGAATTTTGTCAGTTTGTATTGCATTTTTGTTAGTTTGGATATGTCTGTCTTTGAAATTTCTTAGTTACTAGTGATGCCAGAAATTAAAAAAAAATATGCTACTTTGGTTTTCTTTGTGTGAGGTGTCTACTCGTACTGAGAGTTTTTGTCTGTTTAAACCTGTTTAGAATTCTTCCCTTCATGTTTTTGTCACCGCATATACTATATTTTCCCCAGACATGTCTGTTACCATATTTTTTTTCCTTATATTTTTCTGGGGCTTGCCTTTTAAGATTCTCTTTCACACACGTGAAAGGACTTTGGAAGACTGTGTAGTAACCAGAGCCGTGCCTCCCACGCTTAGGCCCCATCAGTTAGGTCTGTGTTTTATAATAGGGCCCTTGGGTCAGAGGTCCAGTCCAGGCATCTGGAGAAGCCGTCTGCATTTTTGCTTTGGATTGTCTTGGGTCTTCATGGTCTTGTCTTTTACAGCTGGACACAGAGTACAGGAAGAAGTGGGATGCCCTAGTGATCAAGCTGGAGGTGATCGAGAGGGACGTGGTCAGTGGTTCTGAGGTTCTTCACTGGGTAACCCATTTTCCTGTGAGTATTTTCCTTCTGGTTTTACTTCTGTCAAATCTGCAGGGTGCCAAGTGCTAATCCTGCCCCTCCTTTCTTTAGTACCCAATGTACTCTCGGGATTACGTGTATGTTCGGCGATACAGTGTGGATCAGGAGAACAATGTGATGGTGTTGGTGTCACGGTATGTATGGCTGCCGTGGCCCTTGGCGAGTTCTTCAGCCAGGAGTATTGGTTGTATAGACCTGTAAGCCTACCCTTAGTGCCCTGGCGAGTCTCCTGCAGGCTTACCAGGGACAGCCAGTGTCCTGCCCTCCCAGCTGAAAGAGGAGGGGCTGTGACTAGCTAGGAAGATTGAAGGGATGCAAGCTTTTAATTAATCATTTCTTCAGTTCCTTACTGTTGGTAATTAAAGGGGAAGAGAGTTGATTTGACATGGCCTGGTGAGCTGCATGTTGTTTGTTTCAGGCTCCTCAGGGCCTGTCCTTGGCTGCGCTCCCTGGGGTCTGTGGATAGGCGTCACTGACCTGTTTTCCCTCGCTCCCCCTCCAGTGCTGTGCAGCACCCCAGCGTGCCGGAGTCTCCAGAGTTCGTCAGGGTCAGATCCTATGAATCCCAGATGGTCATCCGCCCCCACAAGTCATTCGATGAGGTGAGTTTCACTTTGACCAAGAGACCCTGCATCATGGCTTTGGGATGTTCTCGAGGAGTGCCTAGAGTCTGCACTGGGGGTAGGGGCTGAGTGAGTTGTTGGGGGCAGTGGTTCTCAGACCTGGCATCTGTCACATCGGCTGGAGGCTTCCTGTTTGTTTTCTCCCAGGGATTGAACTCAGGGGCCCTTAATCACTGAGCCACATCCCCAGGTCTTTTTATTTTTTATTTTGAGACAGGGTTTGTGAGTTGCAGAGACTGCCTTTGAATTTGTGGTCTTCTGTCTCAGCCTCCTGAGTGGCTGGGATTACAGGCCAGCTGGAGACATTTTTTTCTTTTAGTACCTGGATTGAACCCAGGGGTGGGGGTGCTTAACCACTGAGTCACATCCCCAGCCCCCGCCCCCTTTAAATTTTATTTATATGCAGTGCTAAGAATCAAACCCAGGGTCTCATACATGCTAGGCAAGTGTTCTACCACTGAGCCACAACCCCAGCCCCCTATATTTCTGCATTTCATGTAGAGACAGAGTCTCACTGAGTTGCTCACTAAGTTACTGAGGCTGGCTTTGAACTCGTGATCCTCCTGCCTCAGCCTCCCCAGCCACTGGGATTCCAGGCTGTGCCACCATGCCTGGACCAGCTGGAGCTTTTAAAATACATTGCTAAAAATTAAAAAACAAAACAAAACAAAACATTAACATGCAAAATAAAAACTAATTTTTATTGAGAAAAAAAAAAAAAATAAAATAAAATACATTGCTGGGGGATGGGGATGTGGCTCAGTGGTAGAGCGCTTGCCAGGCATTCGCAAAGCCCTAGGTTCAATTCCAGGCACCACAAAAAAATAAAATAAAATACGTTGCTGGGCCCTAGCCTCAGACCTGATTCAGCAGGTCCGAGGTGTGGCTTGAAAATTCACTTTTTTTTTTTTTTAATTTGGCTTTATAAACAAGAGATTCATTTCTCATAGTTCTAGAGCCTGGGAAATCCAAGATCAAGGCACCAACAGATCCAGTGTCTGGTGGGAGCCCATTGGTAATTTACATTTTTGAGAAGTTCTTAGGTGAGTCTCAGGCTGTTTGTCTGGGGACCATATTTTGGGACCGCTTGCTATAGGGCAGTATACCTGGAAAATCCCTAAAGACAGAGTAGTGATGACATGTGGCTCCTGGCAGCTTTTGTCAGGGCCAAGAGCGAGTCTTCTGAAAGCATTTGACACTGTGGGCAAAACACACACGCCCTTCTGGATTTCTCCTTTCTTATCTGTAAAACAGAGATTTAGACTATTGCTCACTGTCTCTCTTTACAATTCTGTAACATTTATCAGGAAAGAATATTTTCTTTAGCTTAGTGAGCTCCCCTCCCACAAAAAAAAAAAAAAAA
>NW_026000020.1:6899680-6915488 GCF_001458135.2 Marmota marmota marmota
AAAAAAAAAAAAAAAAAAGCTTAATCTGTTGAGTGTACCTATTAGTGACAGTGGTTCTGTTTTTAGTTCTGTTTTACTTCATAATGGCTTTGTGTCTCCCTGTTGCTTTGTGTGGTTTAGAGGGCATGGACTATTCATCAAGTTGTTTATTATTTTTATTTTAAAAAATTATTCAAATTTGTTACATATGATAGCAGAATGCATTTCAATTCATATTACACATATATAGCATAATTTTTCATGTCTGTGGTTGTACACAATGTAGAGTCACACCATTCATGTCTTTATACATGTACTTAGAGTAATAATGTCCGTCTCATTCCACTGCTTTTCCTACCCCCATGCCCCCTCCCTTGCCCTCCCTCCCCTTTGCCCTATCTAGAGTTCGTCTAATCTTCCCATGTCCCCCTCCCAATCCCTGTTACAAATCAGCATCCTTATATCAGAGAAAACATCAGCATTTGGTTTGGGGGATTGCTTGACTTCACTTAGCATTATATTCTCCAACTCCATCCATTTACCTGGAAATGCCATGATTTTATTCTCTTTTAATGCTGAGTAATATTCCATTGTGTGTATATTTACCAAGTTGTTCTATTTATACCACCTGCAGTAGGCCTTTGGCTATGACAGATGGTGGCTGACCTCAGTCAATATGTTTGTTTTTTCCTGGGGGATCTATGTGTTTACCTCTATACTATTTATAGAGTGGTATTCTCCCACAGATCACCACCCATTAGTGGGAGACATAATTAATTTAGGGGATTATGATCAATTTTTAAAAAAGAAAAAGTAGAAAATGAGTGTCAGCATATTTTATGGAACTTGTCTAGTTACCCAAGTATGTATGAGTTTGTGCGTGAGACACAGAACGAGTTGTAGTTAAAAATATTTGAAAGTTACTTTCTTTAGAAGCGGTGAGGCTGCTGTTGATGGCTAGTTACCCTTAGGACAGGGAGACTGGCTCGGCTGGGAACCATGTGGGGAGGAGATCTGCACCTTGCTTTATTCCTTTTAAATTGCTTTTGAAATTTGAATCATGACTTTGTGCTGTGTGGGGGGGAAAAAAAAAAAAAGAGGCTTGAGTTCCAGCATTACTGCCTTTAGAAATGATGGCTGCAAAATAGCTGAGGCAGAGTTGGCACGTGGCACAGTGTGGCCTCCAGTAGGCACCCAGTAAATATTCTAGCTGCATTGGGAGAATAGTGCGAATTATCGTGTGTGTGTGTGTGTGTGTGTGTGCACGCGCGCATAGTGCTGGAGGTTGAACCCAGGCCCCTCTACTACTTAGTTACATTCCCAGCACTTTTCTTAGTGTAGTTTTTAATTTTTAATTTTGAAACAAGTCTTACTGAGTTCTTGAGGCTGCCCTGGAATTTGAATCCTCCTGCCTCTGCCTTCCTAGTAGCTGGGATTACAGGCAGGTGCTGCTGTACCTGGCTTGAGTCAATTTTGGGTGGGGGGAGGGGTACTGGGAATTGAACTCGGGGGCACTTGACCACTGAGCCACATCCCCAGCCCTAATTTGTAGTTTTGTGTTTTGTTTAGAGATGGAGCTTCACCGGATTGCTTAGTGCCTCGATTTTTTTTTTTTTCTGAGGCTGGCTTTGAACTCGTGATCCTCCTGCCTCAGATCCTCCTGCCTCAGATCCTCCTGCCTCAGATCCTCCTGCCTCAACCTCCCAAGCCACTGGGATTACAGGCGTGTACCACTGCACCTGGCTTGAGTTGATCTTTGTAAAAATGGCAGATGATAGTAGAGGAGGCTAGGAGGGGCACTGGAGACAGAGACATGAATCGAGCAAAGACAGTGATAGAAATGAGCCCTTGTGTGCTCAGAGGCCGGGGAGCATGGGTTGACCACAGGTATCAGTAAGTCAGTGGGCATTTGGAAACCAGGCAGCTGAAGTGGCTTTGCACATGGAAAGTAGGTCCTTTGGCCAAGGTTGGATATTTTGTTTGTCTTATATTTTAAATTTTTTAAAATATTTTTTTAGTTGTAGATGGACACAGGCCTTATTTATTTGTTTTTATGTGGTGCAGAGGATCGAACCTAATGCCTTACATGTGTCAGGCAAGTGCTCTTCCACTGAGCCACAACCCAGCCCCTTGTCTTACTTTTTGTAATGGAAAATTGGAAGTGCGTAACACACATCCTATGTACCTGTCCCCAACTTCCACAGTTACCAGCTCATGGCCAGGCTTGTTGGTTTGTTTTTTCTCTTCACTGTGGGGATTGACTGCTGGGCAAGTGCTGTACCACTGAGCTCCACCCCACTCCCAGACTGTAACCTTCCTAAGTCCTTTTCCACTCCATTAGTTATTTTGAAGCATATTCTAAATTTATTATTAGAAGAGCCTAATTCTTTTGTGTGTGTGTGTGTGCGCGCTCGCGCGTGTGGTGCTAGGGAGTGAACCCAGGGCCTCGTGCATGCAAGGCAAGCACTCTACCAACTCAGCTATATCCCCAGCCCGAGCCTAATTCTTGTGTAGATATTTTGGTAATTTCAAAAAGGGATTTTTTTTTCCATTTTTTTAAATTTCAAAAAGGGATTTTTGAAAACATAGCTTGTGTCATAATCATGCATAAAACAATTGACAGAAATCCCTAATACCAAACCATTTTAAGTCTAAATCAGTGTTTAAATTTTCCTGATTGTGAACTATTTTGCTATTGGAATCAGAATTTGAATAAGATCAGGTGTTGACATTTGTCCCTGCTGCCTTTTGTGTCTCTTTATATCAGTTAGATCATCTTTCCTGGATACTGGTAATTAGGTCTGGAGGCTTGAGCAGATTCAGGTTGGTAGGTTATTTTGGGCAGGATCATTTTAATTGGGAGGCAGATAATGTCTGCTTTGCCATTTCTTTGTGAACCTGTAAGTTGTTAATGATTATCCATTGTGTCATTAGAGGTTACTGAATACTGATATTGTAGTTCTTTCCTACTTCCTTTCTTTATTGGGTGGAATACTTCATAGGCATAGTTCCTCATCAATTGCTTGGTTTCCTATAGTTCACATAGGAAAGGGAGATAGGAGAAATACTTGACTTGTTTTCTTTATTTATTAGTTTTCAAAATAAAACAAGTTTGTTCTGTCAATTAGAAATCCTCAAAGACAAGGTTCTGTTTCTTTTTTTTTTAATTTTTATTTTATTATTTAGTTTTAAGTAGACGCAATATCTTTATTTTGTATTTATGTGGATCTAACCTAGTGCCTCAAGCATGCTAGGCGAGAACTCTACCACAGAGCCACAATCCCAGCCCTCTGTTTCTTAAGGAAGTATCATTTTTGAAACACAAATTTAAATGTACTAGGTTAGTTTTTATACATTAGTTACTCTTACTGATGATCATATTAATGATCTTATTAATCCTGGTTTTGGGTAATGGGGGCTTCTTGTTGGCTTCAGGACCCTAGGAGCTTTCTAGTATTAAAAGATGTTCCCGGATCATGTTTTATATTTTTAGCTCTAAACCTAGAAATTAGAGTTCTGGTTCCTTTAGTGGAAAATGGCCTTTTAATACCACAGCTTGGCTGTAAGGAGTGCTCACAGCTGCAGGGTCATTTATTGGTTTTAGGCCATTTTATTTGTTTGTATTTTATTTAGAGACAGGGTTGAGTTTTTTAGTGCCTTGCTTTTGCTGAGGCTGGCTTTGAACTTGTGATCCTTGGGCCTCCTCCTATGGAGCTGCTGGGATTACAGACATGCGCCACAGGGCCTGCCTCCCCAGCTCTTTTTATTTTAAGACAGGGTCTTGCTGAGTTGCCTAGGCTTACCTTGAACTTGGGATCTTCCTGCCTCAACCTTCTGAGTAGCTGGGATCACAAGCGTGCATCACAGTCCCCAGAGACTCCCCCACAGGTTCTTTATTTACTTTGGATTTTTAGTATTGCTCTGAAAATTTTAGTTTTAATAAATGAAATATTTGTGTTCAAAGTCAGATCTATAAATAATAAGCAAAGTGATTTAGATTTCCCCCATTCCCCCACCCCCACCCCGTTCTTCCTTCCCCACAGTAACCATGGCATTTTTGGCTTCATTTGGATAATGTCAGCAGCAGTGGAAGAAAGTCCAGGTCTCTTGACGTCCCCATCCAAATGTTTTGTGGGTGGAATAATTTGAAGTCTTATGCTTGTGCTGATTCATGCTGTCCCCTCGCCAGCCCTTGTGGGGGCTTCTGTCGCTGTTCCTGTTTACAGCCTTTGCCTCCCTTCCCTCTGCACTGCAGTGTCTTTTCAGCACCTTTCTCTGAGTCAGAGACTGGAGCGGATCGTTTCCTCTGCAGCACCTCGCACACGGCCAGACGTATAGCAGACAAAGTACAGATGGAAAAGTGCTCTCTTTTACTCCTTCAGGTGGAATGTAATCTGTCTAGGCTTCTCAGGGTCAGGCACTTCAGATTTTCTTAATAATTGCACGTCCTTTGCTGTATTAGTGTGAAGGCTGAGCTAGAGAGACAGTGGGTGTGTGATTTCAGTGGTCCGAATTCTCAGTTTTCTCACTGAGCAGGAGGGTGACGTTGGGCAACATTACTTTAAGCTTTTTTTGCTTGATTTCCTCATGTAAAATGGGGGGATAGTTGAACCTACAATGTAGGATTGTTGAGAGAAATTGCAGCAGTTCCTGGCCCACAGTAAGTTATTGTATAGTTGTTTGCTATTGTTACTAGTAGGAGGTGCAGGTGAAGATGAAGGTCTTGAAGCTGAAACATAGCCCTGTATTTGAAGAACTCATAGGACTCAGCATTTAGTTGTTTTCTCAGCTGATTTTATGACAATGATGTAATAAGTCTGCATAGACGGTGATGACAGAGACAAGAATGGTCTGCGGACTCCCAGGCCTCCTTCTCCAGCAGGGAGTGCAGGAGTGTGTGCGCCCTGCTTCTGTGTGGGAAGGCCCTGCGGAGCTCAGCATCCATAGGTTGTATTGGGAGCTGGTCTCATGGCACCCTCTACTTAGTGAGTACCATCATTCCAGACCCCCAGGAAGAAAACCTGCTTGGCATAAGTCACAACGGTTTGCATTGTCTGAGCACAGGGAGCCCCCTTACCAATGGGACTAGGACACCCTAGGAGCCATGCTTGCTAGAGGTCACCCTGTAGGCAGGCGTTGCTGTGAACAGTTGGTCTCAGGCATCAGGTGAGTCTGTTCTTCACAGGTTAAAATGGTGGCACTCCTTACTCCCGAATGGGCACTGGCTGTCGGTGATGCTGGGTGTGGAGGCTGTGGTGTGTGCTCAGGTACCCTCATCTTTGCCCTGTTTCTTTTCCAGAATGGCTTTGACTACTTGCTGACATACAGTGACAATCCCCAGACTGTGTTTCCTCGCTACTGTGTTAGCTGGATGGTTTCCAGCGGTGAGTGGAGATGTGTGTCAGGGCTGGGAACTGGGGTGAACATTTTGTTTTTCTCTGTCTTCTTAATGGCAGCACTGAATCTCTGTAATCCCTGCTACAGAGATTCAGTGCCCTTCCCAGTTCATTCTGGTCTCCAGGTGGGATTGTAAGAATGAGAATTATAGGGTCCCAGAAGGGAACTTGTACCCAGAGGAGACTTTTTATTTTGATTTTTTTTAGTACTGGGGATTGAACCCAGGGGCACTTAATCAGTGAGCCACAATCACAACCTTTTTTTTTTTTTTTTTTTTTAAATGAGACAGGATCTCACTAAGTTGCTGAGACTAGCTTTGAACTTGGAATTCTCCTGCCTCAGCTTCCGGAGTTGCTAGGATTGAAGGCATGTGCCACTGCACCTGGCCAGAGGAGAGTTTCTAAAACATATGCTTCAATGTCTTAAATATAGACTGTGTACTTTAATGTGTTTAATTTTTTTTTTTTTTTTTTTTTTTTTTTTTGCAGCTGGGGATTGAACTCAGGGGCACTCAGCCACTGAGCCACATCCCTACCCGCCCTCTTTTTGTATTTTATTTAGCGATGGTCTCACTCAGTTGCTTAGTGCCTTGCTTTTTGCTGAATGGCTTTGAATTTCTGATCCTCCTGCCTCAGCCTCCTGAGCCGCTGGGATTGCAGGCATGCACCACCACACCAGGCTTAAATTTTTTCTTTAGTAGTGTTGAAAACTCTTAAGATCTGGCTTAGAAAATATGATTGTGGGCAGTCACCTAGGGAAAGGGCCACCACCCATGTAAGAGAGGCTGCACATCGCAGCTGTAATTTCACCTTCCCCTTCTAACGTCGTGTCTCAGAAAGCATCCTCGTGATTGTTTTCTATAGGCATTTGCTTATTCCTTGGGGGAAATGGAGAGAAGATTGAATGTTTCTGTTTGACATTTTTTTTTTTTTTTAATATTTTTTTTTTAGAGAATTTTAATATTTATTTTTTAGTTCTCGGTGGACACAACATCTTTGCTTGTATGTGGTGCTGAGGATCGAACCCGGGCCACACGCATGCCAGGCGAGCGCACTACCGCTTGAGCCACATCCCCAGCCCCCTGTTTGACATTTATCTAAGTTAAATTGGCAGTTATTTTGACATGCCACTGATGTGTATTTTAATCACCTCAAAGAGCCTTTTGGGATTTCAGTGGCCTGATCACTGCCCCTTCTGCAAGGATCGTAGGTTGTGGGTGTTTTTGCAGTCCATGCAGAGGGAACACCTTCTGGCGGCAGCTGTCACTTGTAGTTTGCCACTCAGGCTGCCTTGGTATGAGGAAGAGCAGCTCCCCACCACCAAAGAGGGGGCCGTGCAGCTTTGAATCTTCTGTTGATTTCTGGTCGTCTTAACTAGACCCCCGTCTCCCCCAGGCATGCCGGATTTCCTGGAGAAGCTGCACACAGCCACTCTGAAAGCCAAGAACATGGAAATCAAAGTGAAGGACTATATCCCGGCAAAACCTCTGGAGATGAGCAGTGAGGCCAAGGCCACCGCCCAGTCATCGGAGCGGAAGAATGAGGGCAGTTGTAGCCCTGCTAGGATCGAGTATGCCTAAAGGGCCTTAGGAGAAGACGGGACCGGTCCTTCCAGCCCTGTCTTTGTCCCTCCCTCTGCCACAGAATGGGGAAAAGCCGTGGAGGCATGTACGTAACCATCAGTGCAAGATCATTCAAGGACTAGTGTCTGATTTCCTTCCGAGCCCTATGCTGCTCTTGATCAGAGAGGAAGCGGGATCCATGGAGGCACTGCCGTGTTCTCAGGCTGACCAGTTTGAAATTCAGTATTTGACTGAGCTAATCTGGAACAAGCCTCTCACCTCAGGTTGGAAGTGGACGACTCCGTTGGCTTCCCCTGAATGGTTCCTTGCTGACATTCCAGATCCCACCATGGGTTTTGCAGTGCTGGAATTTCCTCCAGTTCTGAAGGTCACCTGGAAAGTTTGGGTGGCCAGTTATTTCTTCAGGAGGGTCACTGGGAGTGCTCTTGGTAACAGTCTTGGTGTGAATGGGTGTAAACAGCTCTTGGCCGTGTTAAGTGCCTTGTCCTCACCTTGCTTTTATCTTTAGGAGCATGAAGTTTGTACCAAGAAATTCTCTCCCTGCAAAATACTTCCCTTGGCTCACTCACCTGACCCCAGACATTTTCCTGGGAACTGGCCAGCTCCATGCTCGTGTGCTGTAGTCACCAAATCCTTTCCTCTTCCCAGCCTTTGCTGGGAGCACTGGAGATTAGTTTCTGTATCATCAGTGTTTTGACAGGGTCAGTAGAAAGGCTCAAACATCACATTTAAATTTATTTTATTTTTTTTTAACTTTGTGTCAAAAAGGAGTTGGGGGTGTTTTCTCCATAGTAACACAGTATAGAAAACAGTTCTTTGGTTCAGGCATTATTTTCCTCACCTGAGGTTTGACTTGTCCTCCTCAGAAGGCAGAGGAGGGGGGCTGGGCCGCCCCCTTGGAGTGCTCAGCACTTAGACCAGCTGCTGTCTAGACAAGCAGATGTAATCTTGTCCCAGATACTAATATGATAGGGATGTGGTGTATGTGACCCTCTTGTTCCTCTAAAAAGTTTTTCCTCCTCTCTCGAGAGCTGAAATGAAGGCAAACCGTACCATTTAATAAGGTCACAGCCACATGGTATCTGCTTGGTCTTGGTTTTGCCAATGGTCCTGTCACAGTGTGTTGGGAGAATAGGGATCAAATTTTTTCCTCCCTTCTTTCTTTTCTGGAGTTCAAATGGCTGAATTTTTACCTTTTTTCCTGCTTGCTACCCTGTTGTGTTGGAAAGGGACTCTAAACCTGGAACTAACCTAAACCCCTCCTGACCTTCTTGTTGCCTGTCCAGTTTTGTGCCAAGGAAGTAACTGTCCCCGTTCATGTCTCCTGAGTCACTGGCAGAGCAGAGAGGTCCTGGGTGGTCCCAGCATCTTTGCATTGAGGATTTCTTTCCTTCCCCAGAGGAGCCAGGGAAGAGTCCCTGGGTTATTAACGTCCGAACTTAGTGCCTGCCAGTGTGAGTGGGTGTGTGCGAGAGAGCGTACCTGCGTGCGTGTGCACAGGTGCTAAGCAGCTGTGGTTGCCCCATATTCTGATTTAACAGCAGTTTGACTCTGTAGAGTTACTTATGTCATTGTAATGAATTCACTCCTAACTGTGACATTTTTATCAAATGTGTGAATAAATACATAAAGATTGGTACAAAGGAGTGTTTGTCTCTGAATGGACTGTGGCAGGAAAGCCTCCATGTTGGGCTTGTCCTTCTTTCCACATCACAGAGCTGTGAACTGACCCCAGGAGCTGACCTGGGAAGCAGCAGGGCTTAGTCTTAACTGTCCGGTTGTGGCTGGCTACACCTGCCCTTTGCAGGTGATCAGCCTAGCAGTTGAGCACAGCCTCCTCTGCCATGTCGTGTGCTGGGGCTTTGCAGAGGGTGGAACTCTTAAGTGCGAGGCTGAGTTGAGGACAGTCCAGGAACTTCAGTGGAGGCCTGCTGGAAAGTGGGTTGGCATGTAGGCAGCTGGTTCTGCCAGAACCCAGCTTTGTTCCAGGAGGATCAATATGTTTTTATTTTTTTATTTATTTATTTTTAGTCATACATGACAGCAGAATGAATTTTGACATGTAATACATACATTGAATGTACATACATCAATCATATTGTCAATTCTGTTCTGCTGCCCTTCCTATCCTCCAGGAGGATCAATATGTTTTTGAAAGCTTTGAGCACAGCATGAATTTGGGGTTTATGTGTGTTTCTCCCATGGGAAAATCCAGGAGGACAGGCACAAGCATCCCACCTGTCTGGCTAGAGCTGTGGCTGCGCAGGCACAAATGAGGCACATGCTCCACCCACGTCTCACCCCCCTGGGGTTGCACAGAGAACCCTGTGGCCTCATCTCACAATTGCAAGCTGAAGTTCTCCCGTGGTCACCTGGCCTTGGCCCTCACAACTTCTTGTCCTCGATGCTTTGAGGCACCTTTGCATTTTTCCTTTCTTTCCCTTTATCCCTCCTCTTCTGTTTTCTTGCACAGTGGCAGGTGGGAGCTGGGTGGCAGGCTGAGACCTTCTGTAAGCAACCTGCAAGTTCCTTTCAAGGCGAATGCTTTATTTGTATATTTTATTTATTATAAGCCCTAGAGGTTTCTTTTTCTTTTTCTTCTTTTTTTTTTTTTTGGTACTGGGATTAAGTCCAGGGGTGCTTAACCACTGAGACAAACCCCCAGCCCTTTTTTATGTTTTATGTAGAGACAGGGTCTGGCTGAGTTGCTGGGGCCTCACTTTTGCTGGGGCTGGCTTTGAACTTGGGATCCTCTGGCCTCAGTCTCCTGAGCCACTGGGATCACATGCATCCGCCAACCCTCCTGGCTCCTATAGGTTTTTTATGTGGTCTTGCATAGTGCAGGGACTTGGGGACATGCTCTCATCTACTCCCACAAGCTGTGAGCACTGGCCAGCCCTGTTGTGTGGAAGAGGAAATGACATCAGAGGCTTAAGCAATTTTCTTGCTGCTTGTGCCTGACAGGAATCTGGTGAGGCTTTTCTAGCCAGTGTGGCTGTACCCAGCATGTGCTTCACTGAGCAGCTGTGAATGGAACATTAACATGAAGTTTCTACTTTGAAAAGTTTCGTATATTAAAGGTTGACAGTTTTCAAAACTACCTGTACCACCTGTACCTTTATCTGTACCTTTACTGGTTCAGGTCGTGGTGTGTGTGCCTCCTCTTTTCACAATCATTTGAAAATAACTTGCAAACAAAATATATTCCACTCTGTAACACTTGAACATGCTTTTTAAAAAATTTTTTTTAGTTGTCCATAGACCTTTATTTTATTTATTAATGTGGTGCTGAGAATGTAACCCAGTGCCTCCCACATGCTAGGCAAGTGCTGTACCACTGAGCTACATCCAGCCCCTTGAGCATGCTTTTTATAAGGATGTTAACAGTCCCATTAGCATATGAGATAAATTACAGTGTTATAATATTTAATAATGCAATTTGTATTAAAATTTACCCAGTTGCTTCCCAAATGACTTTTGCAGTCCCCTCAATCCTCACTGCAGTGCAGTTTCTGATTGCATTTGTCCCTTACCATCTAGTTGCCTGTCCTTTGTAATGTCACTGCCCCTGTGCTTTATACAAAACAATGTCATGGAGCAGTTCTCAAACTTGATTGCAAACCCCAAAGCCTGGGCCACACCGCAGGTGCCTGCACCTGACGTGGAAGTGTTGCATGTTGAAGTAACCGTAGACAAGCAGGCTGTAGCCTGCAGGCTTCCATTATTGACTCAGGGAGCTCAGACTCAGCCACTAATGGCTGTCATTTCTGAGCACTTGGTGTGCCAGACACCAGACACTGCTGCATGCTCTCATCTACTCCCACAAGCTGTGAGCACTGGCTAGCCCTGTTGTGTGGAAGAGGAAATGACATCAGAGGCTTAAGCAATCTTCTTGCTCAAGGTCACACAGGGTGTGATGTCAGAGCCAGATGCCGACCCAGCTTTGACCGGCAGAGTCCAGTCAGTAAGGCTTAAACAGGCTCATGTCTCACAAACACAGTGCTAGGTCCCTGCCCTGGGCGCTGACTTGTTTTGGAGCCTGGCTCAGAGGCTCCCCTTTGGTGTCAGGTTCTATGTGGCTCATGCCACGCCCCCTCAGGGCTCAGCTCTGTTTCACCTGTGCTGTTCCCGTGAGTACTTGAATCATCAGTGCCATTTTCCTCCTGAAAACTCAGGATGTACACCATTCCCAGTAACAGCTTAACATAAAGTTATCTGGGGAGTCTTTTGGGGACATCGTGAAATTAAATTTTCTAAAAGTACTCAACTTCAGGATGTATTTGATCAGTCTCCACACCCAGTACGGTAGGGCAGAAGTCTAAAAATGCTCTTCATAAAATCTGAGGTCTATTTCTAGTAAATACCACTTAAAAGTCTCTTAAAAATCGAACAGTAGTGTGTGGATGAAAGTGACCTAATGCGAAACGTTTCCACAAACCTCCATGAGAGCTTGATGTAGCATCACTCAGATAGGTTTTGGAATTTTTTCAGACATCATAAATGTCTTTTCTTTGTGGCAGGGGTCCACCTTCTTTGAATAGAGCCCTTGCGGCCCTGCCACTGCATCTGACTTTTAAGATGGACCTGTATCTTTCTCTTCCTCTCTCCCTGCTCCTCCCTAACCTCACCAGTCTCAGGGGACAGGCTTCCATTATTGACTCAGGGAGCTCAGACTCAGCCACTAATGGCTGTCGTTTCTGAGCACTTGGAGTGCCAGACACCAGACACTGCTGCATGCTCTCATCTACTCCCTTTCTTCTCCATTCTGGGCAGAGCTATCTGTCCCTGAGCACACACCCACCATAAGAACAAAGTCATCCAGACTTCGGGGATGGCACCAGAAGGTCTCAGAAATGACTGTCTCCCAAACTAACAAGTGAATTACCATTGCAACAGAGTTGTAATGCAACACGTGGAAGGTGGCCTTTGAGACCTCTTTAAAAGCCCCCTGTTCCCCCTGCTGGGCAGAATCACAGCCTCTGGGAGCGTTTCTCCTTTGGTAGCAAAGTAATAAACTTCCTTTTTCTCAAAACTGTGCCCTAGTTATTGGATTGACATCAGGGACAAGGACCAACCTTTCAGCAACATGTTGATTGTGTACTTTTTTTTTTTTTTGGTACTGGATATTGAACCTAGGGGTGCTTAACCACTGAGCCACATCCTTTTTATTTTTAGAGACAGGGTCTCACTCAGTTACTTAGGGCCTTGCTAAGTTGCTGAGGCTGGCTTTGAACTTGTGATCCTCCTGCCTCAGCCTACAAAGCCAGTGGAATTATAGGTGTGCTCCATTGTGGTTCATCTTTACTTTTTTGTTTTTGTGGTGCTGAGGATTGCGAGGCAAGCACTCTACCAACTGAGCTATATCCCCAGCCCTTGATTATCTACTTTTAAAAAGCATAACCCCAGCTAAAGAGGCAGGGCAAAAGCGTGATAGAAATATTGGGTGTTTTCACAGTGTATTTTTTCCTCTTAGCTGTGCATGAGGATTATGTTCAGCCTCAAGGATAGAAACTGAACATGGCTTGGACAAGCCCACTGTTGGTTGCCTCCTCTGAATGCAGCCAGTCTGTGGCTGACATGGGAGACCATGGGCCTCCCCCAAAACTTGACTAGTAAGTAGCTTGCTGTTGCCTGGAAGCCTGGTAACACAGGTAACGCAGTTCATAGGTTGTATGTGGCATCTATGGTGAAACGTGACCACAAGCTGCAAAAGATCACTTTTTTTTTTTAACTTTGTTAGGCAGTTTCCCGGAGAGAAACAGTGCTCATGGTGTGAGGGTGTTTGAGGCAGATGCAGCACAGAGCCCGCCCTGGCACGACAGAAGGTGGCTATGGAGTCACCACAGCAGACAGCATGCACCACAGCTAATTCTATGAGGTTGTGATTTAATACTGCATCTTTACCCTCACTTACATTTCTGTCTACTGCCATTTGTGGTCTGTCAGTTTTGAGGTAATTTTTTATAAATTTTAATTTTCTTACTTTCTCTTGATTGTATTTCTGGACCCACTGTAGTTTGTCGATGCCCTTCGTAAAATGTGAACCTCTTTGTTCCCTGGAAGGTGGGCACCTGAGGGGGCTGGGCTCTCACTGATCTCTGTGTTCTCAGTGCCTCAGTGGGGCTGCTCCAGCCAGGCGCAGTGGCACACGCCTGTACTCCCAGAAGCTCGGGAGGCTGAGACAGGAGGATCTCTAGTTCAAAGCCAGCCTCAGCAATGGCGAGGTGCTAAGCAATTCAGTAAGACCTGTCTCTAAATTAAAAAATACAAAATAGGGCTGGGGTTGTGGCTCAACCCTACGGAGGGGCTGCTTCACTACTAGCCATTATGCCTGTATTCCATGTGGAGGTAAACAAAGGGAGAGTAGAAGTCCCCTCCTCTGAGGAACACTTCCCAGAATGCACACCATTTCTGCACACTGTCTAATGGCCAGGATTGAGTCAACATACCACCCGGCCACTAGAAAATATTCTGAATTTTGAACAAGATATGTACAACTAAAATTCAAATGTGATTTTGCAGAGGAAGGAGTGGATGGAAATGGGGACAACTGGCAGGCTTTGCCAAGGTACAGATAGAATTTCAAATGCAGCGTTTCAAAGGACTCTGAATGGTTCTTTGAGCAGGACAAAAATGGCCAGTAGACATTCTAGAGCTTTCAGTAGCTATTATAGAGTTCAGGTTTCAGTCGATGACCCTAGAGCTCACCAGTCTAGAATTTTATGTGGCATCCACATGGAGCCAGCTGGCCTGGATTCTGGGGCCCTAAGAACCTTGGGCCATCTGCAGTCTCCCCCGCCCCCAGGACCCCTCCAGCAGACCCAGGACTCTGAAGAAGTCCCTTTTTGGTCTTGGTGTCCAGAACAGGACTCTCAGTGGGGCGGGCTGTCACTTCCCCTCTTTCCTGGCTCCAGTTTATGTCCCTGCTCTCGTTCATTGTGCTTCTCTTTCTTTTTCCGTCCTCCAGCTCCACGTCCTGAGGGCTGGGCTTTGAGTGCTCTCTGTAGCGCAGGGTCCTTCAGGTATCTCCAGTTCCACGTGCAAGTGATTATAGTCATGGTGGCTCCACATCTGGAGGTCAGGACTCACTTGAAAAATGTGGGTGACAGGAGAGGAAGAAGCGCTGCTTTGAAACTTCCTCTTCTTTTGGTCGAATGCCCCAGGCACCGAACCCAAGTGTGCTAACCACTCAGCCATATCCCCAGCCCTTTTACCTTTTTATTTGAGACAGGCTCTTATTAAGTTGCCTAGGGCCTCACTAAATTGCTGAGGCTTGGAACTCGTAATCCTCCTGCCTCAGCCTCCCGAGCCGTTGGGATCATATGCGTGCTTCACTGTGCCTGGCTTAATTTCCTCTTTTCAAATATCACAGTCTTCCCTTTCCCTCAGAAGACAGTGAGGTGGCAGGCTGTAGCATTGGGGGGCAAGGTGGCTGTTCTCAGGTGGCTCTAAGTGGCTGGCTTGGGTGCTGCTGTGTTCTGGGAGCTGACCTATTTGTGGGTTCAGAAACTCCATCGTGTCAGAGTTGTCTGAACCCAGGGGGCCAAGCAGACTCCAAGAGAAAGACATTCATGATCAAGAAGTGTGGGCTGGGGCGGGGGCTGGGACTCAGGGCAGAGTGCTTACCTAGCACACGCGGGGCGCTGGGTTCGGTCCTCAGCACCATGTACAAATAAAATAAAGGTGTCCAACTTCTATTAAAACAAAATATTAAAAAAAAAAAAAGAAGTATGGGCTAGGCCACGCATGAAGCACACACCTGTAATCCCAGCAGCTCTGGAGGCTGAGGCAAGAGGATCGCAAGTTCAAAGCCAGCCTCAGCAACTTAGTGAGGCCCTAAGCAACTCAGTGAGACCCTGTCTCTAAGAAAAAAGTAAAAAGGGCTGGGGATATGGCTTCATGGTTATGTTCCCTGTGTTCAATCCCTGGTACCAAAAAAAAAAAAAAAAGAGTCTGGGCCAGCAGCCCAAGTCAGACCTTGTTAGCCTGACCAGTGTCTCCATGTAAATAGCACGAAGGATGCCCAGCCCAGCCCAGCCGTTGGGTCTGGGGTGTTCAGGCATTTGGGTGAGCATCAGCCCTGCTGTGTGTGCCTTGGTACCACACAGGAACCCTTCTGTAAGCACCTGGGCAGACACATGGATTCTTTTTTTAACATTTTTTTATACCTTTATTTATTTTTATGTGGTGCTGGGGATCGAACCCACTGCCTCACGCATGCTAGGCAAGTGCTTACCACTGAGCCCCAACCCCCCACCCAGCCACATTTGCTCTTTCGGGCCTGAGGCTGTTCAGTGCACTTCCCTAGATAGTGCTGATCCAACATTTGAACAGTTGTGGTGGTCCAGGGGAGGGTACCTTAGAGGACATCAAGTGCAGATCTTTCTTTTAAAAGTGATGCTAAGATGATATTAAAGGTTAGGATTTTCTCCAGACACACATTCTCTCTTGACTTGGCTAGATCTAGAACCTTGGTCCACTGGGACCCAAGGTGTTTTTCCATTTCACTGCATTTTTTTGAGAAAGGTTTTGAGAGATGTTTTTAAAGAGAATCTTTAATAAAATGTATAATGTGCATGCTGGAAATCACCCTTAACACTCCATCCTAAAGGACGGTCCTAGATGGATGAGGGTGTTTGGTAACAGTCAGTCACTGTGACAAAGTACCAGACACTGAGTGGCTTAAATAGCAGAAATTCACTCTCACACAGTTCTGGAGTCTAGAAGTCTGAGATCAGGGAGGGGCAGGCTGGTTTGATCTGACTGCTGTAAGGGAGAACATTCCAGGCCTCTCCTAGCTGCTATTTCTGCTACTGCTTCTTTTTTTTTTTTTTTTTTTTTTTTTTTTTA
>NW_026000020.1:6916420-6925249 GCF_001458135.2 Marmota marmota marmota
CCCTCTACCAGCTGAGCTCTCCCCAGTCCTCTCCTAGCTTCTTGTGATTGCTGTTGATATTTGGCATTTTCTGGATTGTCAGTGTGTCACACCAATCTCTGCCTTCATGTTCCCTTTTCCTAAGGCCATCAGTCCTATTGGATTAGGGCCCATCTTACTCCAGTGTGACCTCATTTTAATTATATATGCAGTGTCACACTCTCTAAAGAAGGCCACAATCTGAGATCCTGGGGATTAGGCCTTGAACATACAAATTTCGGGGACACACCACCCAGCCCGTAACATGGAGAGATCTGCAGAGAACCTAATTTAAGAAAAAACTTTCCAGCCAGACGAGGCATAGACCCGTACTCCCAGCTACTCAGGAGACCGGCAGGAAGATTATAGGTTTGAGGCCAACCTGGGTCATTTAGTGAAATTCCGTCTCAAAAAGAGCTGGGGATGTAGCTCAGTGCTTGTCATGCATGAGACCCTGGGTTCAATCCCCCAGTACCACAAACAACAACAAAACCCTTTCAAAATAAATAGCTGGTGTTACTCTAGCATCCTGGCCCAGCCACCTGGCCTGCAGCTTCAGTTCAGAACAGCAGGGGGCAGGGCCGAGCCACTTGCTGGGAACCTCACCTCCCTGGGCAGCCCTGCGGCTGCTGGAAGGATGTGATAACTTCTAAGAGCTGAAATGTCACTGTGGGTCTCTTTGGGCACCACCGTCCCCTCAAAACCTTGATTTGCATCAAGCCCTCTGAATAAATGAGAGGAACTGGGCCAGACGACTAAGGGGTGCGTGGGTGTGTCAAGTAGTTTGAAGAGGGGTTGTCCCTTTGGGCAACTGGGAGATTCACAGGCTCCAGCCAGGTGACTAGGGGTTTATTCACGGTGGGAGAGAGACAGATAGACAGACTGTCAGAGATAACTAGACAGCTGCTTGGACCCGCCTCCTCGTCACCACCTCTTTGCTCCTGGTGTCTGGTGGGTTTCCAGCTAGGAGTGTGGGTGGGCTCTCCCAGAGGGAGCCAGGACTCTAGAGGGAGGGCCAGCTGTTCCTCAGCTGTTGGCAGCCTGCTGTTAGCGCATGCCTGTCAGCTGTGTTCGGTGCCCGGAAAGGATCTGCAAGGGTCTGCTGAGGGCCATTGAGTTCCCCGTGACTTTCAAAGGAAGCTTGAAGCAGCATCTTTAAACCAGCCACCTGCTGGTTCATCCCAAGAACTTTTTTTATGGGAGGGGGGCGGGTACTGGGGATTGAAACCAGGAATGTTCTATCATTGAGGTACATCCCCTGGTCCTTTTTATTTTTTGAGACAGGGTCTAACTAGGTCGATGAGACTGGCCTTGAAGTTGTGATCCTCCTGCCTCAGCCTCCCAAGTAGGTGGGTATGCAGGTGTGTGTGCACCACCCAGCAATTTTTTAAAATTTTATTTTATTTTGGGTGGTGCAGGGGATCATCCCCAGGTTGCATGCAGATTAGACAAGCACTCTACCACAGAGCCACATCCCCAGCCCTTCCCGGAGAGCATTCTTAATCCTTTGGATTTTACCTTCTTAGCCTTTGTTTCCCACAGCAATAATTAAGTAATTACAAAGGCAATGCATTTAGACGTAAAAATATAAGAAAAAACTGGCATTATGGCCCATGCCTATAATCTTAGTGGCTAGGAAGGCTGAGGCAGGAGGATCACAAGTTCAAGGCCAGCCTCAGCAACTCAGCGAGACCTTGTCTCAAAATAAAAAGGGCTGGGGATGTGGCTCCGTGGTTAAGTGCCCCTGGGTTCAATGCCTGGTATCAAAAAAAAAAAAAAAATATATATATATATATATATACTATCCGTATGTCTCCTTTTCCATACTTAAATCTATACATAACCTATTTTTTTTCCTTGAGCTTATCTGTGCACGTAGTTTACAAACTTGAATGGTCTTGCAGCTTTGGCCATGAACCCTCTACCCCACTCTGTCCCCTCCCAGGGACAGCTGGTTCCATCTCTCCTGGTGGACCCTCGGGTGACCACCTCCAGGTCTCTAAACCACGTGCTGCTCTGTTGGCTTGATAGGTTTCCCTTTCCCCCCGCCCCACCTTTCCCCCTCCCTTCCTTCTGGAGACTGGAGTTGTTAGGAGGTGTTGGTCACGGCTCATTGGCCTCGCCGAGATCCAGCCTAGTTGTCACCGTGCAGTGGGAATGCTACAGACAAGACACGCCGTGACCACTTCCTGCGCAACCTGTCTTCCTAGAACGAGACTTGGCTTCTGGTGTGTTTAGTTGTGTGCTTGTCACTAGTTCATCCCTGCCCTGCTGCCGGTTGGGATCCTCACTGTACAGAGGTGATGGGTGTAACCGTCCCCTGGAGGAGCAGGTGTGGGCCACTGGCAGCCCAAGATCGCCCTCTTCCCCCCCACTCCTTCCCCTGTCTCCTGTGCTCTCTGGGCCCCCATCTTCCTCTTTTTTTTTTTTTGGTGTATTTCCTCATTGGTGGCCTAAGGAGAACTCTCCACTGGACGGGACCAGTTTTGAGCTCCTCAAACGTTGGAGCCAAGCACAGAAATACCAGGTGGAAACACTCCTCCTTCAGACCAGGCGCAGCAGCAACTATGGGCCCCCCGGGAGGCCCAGGAAGGAGGACCTCTTGAGCCCAGAAGTTGGAGGCCAGCCTGGGCAGCACAGAGAGACTGGGGCTAATCATCATCAGTAGCCACCCCACTCCAGCCCCAAGGCTCGTCGAGGTCATTTCTGGTTTTCCCTGAGTGGCTTTTCCTTGCTGGCTGTATCACAGGGCTCTCATTTGTAAATTCCCATCTCAGGGTCCTGAAGAATTTTCTTCAAGTATTTCACCTTCCTTCTTCTCTCTTTGGCTCTTGTGTTACCAGGTTCAATCACCTGAATGTGTCCTCTCACTTTTTTACCTTTTTTTTTTTTCAATCTTTGTTAACTTGTTCTCCTCTCTGGATGATTCTTCAGCTCTTGGTTTGAGGTGTGGGTTTTTTTTTTTTTTTTACTGGGGATTGAACCCAGAGGTGCTTAACCACTGAGCCACATCCCAGCCCTTTTTACTTTTTCTTGGAGACAGGGTCCCACTGAGTTGCTTAGGGCCTCACTAAGTTGCTGAGGCTGGCTTTGAACTCGTGATCCTCTTCCCTCAGCCTCCCGAGCTGCTGGGATTACAGGTGTGCACCACCACACCTGGCGATATTGAGGTTTTGATTTTGGCCTTGCTATTTTGATACCCACAGATCTGCTGTCTTGCCGCAGTCTGGCTGGGCACAAAATCACGAGCCACTTAAGCAGGAACAAACTTTATTTTTTGAAACTGCCGCCAATGTTCTGTACGCCCCCGGGAAGATCGCCGATCCACACACGCCGCGTTCTCCTGGAACCGCCAGAGGATGTTCCTCCCCCGGAACTCCCTCCTACTGTACTTCCCCAACCAATGGGAACTCTCCAGGAGTCCCGTAGCAGGCCAATGTGAACAGCAGGAGTCCAATATCCATATGAATGCAAATCTTAACATAATCATATCATCTCAATGGCTAGCTGGCGTCACCTTTCAACCAAAAATGCCATGCATCATATACTTGGCTCTTAGCATCTCCCCCCTTCTGTTTAAGCAACAAGCAATCTGGCTAGGGACCGTGCCTGTTAGGTTTGTCCAATTCAACATATGGTTCTTACCCGTCATCGGAAAACTGACTTCTAGGCGTCAGCCTCCTGTCTTAGGTTGATACCACTGCAATTGGATCATACCCGTCACTGACTACCGGTCCAGCATATAGCCATACTTGTGGATAGGCCTATGCACCAGTGGGGGGGTGAGGTTCTTTGCCTCACCTCTGTTGGCCCCCAAAATTAGACCATCACTAGTAGAAGGGAGGAGGATACAGAAATGTCATGACACCAAGTCAATTAACGGCTCCTAGGAAAAATTGCATCACTGGTGACACATCAGCAAAGATACGCTAGCACTACCATAATTCGCTGCATCAACAAATAGATCACAAAGCATACAAGTGATACATAGTCCAGGCAAGTTCTGTAAGCAGTTCAAAGCAGAGGAATCTATCAATATGTCCATATCCTCCCAAAATAAAGCATACAAGTGATACATAGTCCAGGCAAGTTTTGTAAGCAGTTCAAAGCAGAGGAATCTATCAATATGTCCATATCCTTCCAAAATAAATCGACTCATTGATTGAGCATTACTTGTTGAGTTATAAATCATTGATGTATCAGTTTACACGGTTTGTTGTGATAACTCTCGAAGAAGTTGTAGTTTGGTTTTATCTTTGTCTTCACCGGCACTGGGATGAAAATAGGAATTTTGACAATGATGCTAAAAAAAAAAATATGTAACATTTCAACAGGTACTAAGAAAACAATATTTAGAACAATTTACATTATCCTGAACAGAATTATTAAATATAATGAAAAGGAAAGGTGAAAGTAAACAAACAGATCTGTTAACCTTCTTTTTTGTTTACATATTAAAACAATCCTCAACAGTTGTTTACCCAATTTAAATTAAACCATATAAATCACGTGAAAAAAAAATATTTGGATCCATTTTATCATGAGCGCTCATCATATATGATATATGGACATACATACATTCAAACATATAACACAAAACACAAGTGTGCACACATAATATAATACATACAACACATAACATTATAGTAAAGGCCTTATAACTTTTTACAGGTGAAATCTCCATTGCAATGTTTAAAAACTCTATAGTCAAAAAATAGAACTGATCAGCAAAACATTAACCTAGGTCTGTATGAGCTCAAAAAACAAAATAGAACTTCATGATATGGCAAAGGGCAATAATAAAATAGATATTGAAAAAAGCATCCTGGTTCTGTTGCAGATGTAAGAATAGCCAAACTGGAGTTTTGGATATCAGTTGTTATGGATTTGAGCCAAATCATCTTCTTTTTGGTCTGTAGAAATCGCTTTAGTTAATCTTTCTGGAATCCAAATCGGCTGCTGTTCTCCCTGTGGAAACACATAAACAGACCCCCGACTCCAGACAATCACTGGGTCAGGACCTTGGTTAATCTCTCTGGAATCCAAATCGGCTGCTGTTCTCCCTGTGGAAACACACAAACAGACCCCCGACTCCAGACAATTACTGGGTCAGGACCTTTCCATTGTCCTGTTAGAATATCCTTCCAAAGTACCTTGGGCTTATGTACATTTTTTGGACACATATGCCTTTCCGCAGCACTAAGTCCTGATGAATCCAAATTTAAAAAGTTTAGAGTAAAAAGGGTTATTTTAAGTTTATCTTTGGGGAATATATACCCCTTCCCAATTCCTTCTTTTTGCTTTAATAAGTACATTTTAATAGTTTGATGAGCTCTTTCAACTATGCCTTGTCCTTGTGGATTGTATGGAATTCCTGTTATGTGAGTAATGCCAAATGATGAGCAAAATTGTTTAAAAGAGGTAGATGCATAACCAGGACCATTATCTGTTTTTAACTGTTTTGGAACGCCCACAGTGGCAAAATTTTGTAAGCAATGAGCTATAACATCTTTAGTTTTTTCTCCGGCATGAACGCCAAGGTCGCGGGTTTGTTCCCCGTACGGGCCACCAATTGCCGCAGTCTGGCTGGGCACAAAATTACGAGCCACTCAAGCAGGAACAAACTGCCGCCAATGTTCTGTCCACCCCCCCCCCAAGATCCGATCCACACGGCGTTCTCCCGGAACCGCCAGGGAGAGTTCCTCCCCCGGAACTCCCTCCTACTGTACTTCCCCAACCAATGGGAACTCTCCAGGAGTCCGGTAGCAAGCCGAGGTGAACAGCAGGAGTCCAATATCCATATGAATGCAAATCTTAACATAATCATATCATCTCAATGGCTAGCTGGCGTCACCTTTCAACCAAAAATGCCATGCATCATATACTTGGCTCTTAGCACTGTCTGACCGTTTCCCCTTTGATCTCTTTGGCTCTGGGTGCAGCGCCTCCTCTCTAAGGTGCTAGTGATGTTCACTAGTGTCCTCTGGCTGCGGGGAGCCTCCTCCAGGTTGCTTTCCCGTCAGCCCCACCTGCTTGCTGGCTGAAGGCCACTGGTTGTTGGTTCCTATTAAGAAACCCAGACTGGGAGTGTCAGTGACAATGACTGGCTTCGAGCACCCGGGGCTGGCTGGCCAGTGCTGCACGCAGCCCCAGGGGTTCTGATTCTGACCCTGCCCTTGACCCACCAATGAGCCTTTCGGGCGCTCTGCCGGCACACTGGATTGCTCCCGACGTCCCCACTGCTGGCTAGACATCTGAGCCCTCTGCCATTGTGCCCTCCTGCCTTCTGATTTCCCAAACTGTCCCGGCTGTTGTCCCTTCTTCATGATTGTGCTGTTAAGTGGGGTTTCCGTAGGGAGAAAATTAAAGGTGTGAGGGGCTGGGGTGTGGCTGGGGGCAGAGCGCTGGCCTGCTGCGATTCCAGCACCACGAAACCACAGGAAACGAAAGCAAACACAAACGGCCTTCATTCTGACCTCTCTACTTACAGCCTCACTTTTCTGTTTAAGCAGTTGATTCCCCCTACTTAACTGAGGTGTCATCAAAGTACCACGAGACGCACAATCTAAATACCTTTTTTTTTCCATTCCCAGGGATTGAACTCAGGCACTTAGTCACTGAGCCACACCCCAGCCCTTTTACTTTTTATTTGGAGACAGGGTCTCACTGAGTTGTTTAGGATCTCACTTTTGCTGACGCTGGCTTTGAACTCTAGATCCTCCTGCCTCTGCCTCTGGAACTGCTGGGGGTACAGGTGTGTGCCACTGTGCCCGGCTCTGTTTTTTTTTAATGGCTTCTTTCATTCAGCATCCTGATTTTGTGATTCACCCACCTTGCATTTCTCAGTGGCTCATTCCTCTTTATTGCTGAGTATCATTCCCTTGAGTGGATGTGATGCAGTCCACTCGTGCCTGGTGAAGGGCATTTGGGCATTTACCAGTTTGGGCTATTACAAGGGGAGCTGCTATAAACATTCATGGACAAGACTTTGTGTAAATATATATTTGGGGTTTCTTTTGAAAAGGTAAGTAGTTAGGAATGGAATGGTTGGATCGTATGGCAGGAGTATGTTTAATTTTTTTTTTTTTTTGTATCATCAGGGATTGAACCTAGGGACGCTTAACCACTGAACCACTTCCCCAACCCTTTGTGTGTGTGTATGGTGTTGGGGATCTGACCCAGGGCCTTGTGCATGAGAGGCAAGCACTCTACTTATGAGCTATATCCCCAGCCCCCTAGCCTTTTTTATTTCGAGGCAGGGCCTCTCTGAGTTGCTGAGGCTGATCTTGAACTTGTGATCCTCCTGCCTCAGCCTCCCAAGTGGCTGGGATTACCACACCTGATGGTGTAGGCATTTTTAAGGAACTGCCAAACTGATTTCCAAAGTGTTGTGCCATTTTATGTGTCCACTGGCAGTGTGTGAGAGTCCAGTTACTCCATCTTCCTGCCCAGACTTACTAAGCTCAGTCTTCTCATCATGGCTCTAGTGTGCACCTACCTAATGACTAATGATGTTTAGCATCTTTTTTATGTGCTAATAAGCATTCATAAATCTTCTGTGAAGTGCCATTTGAAATCTCTTGCTCAGAGCTGGGCATGGTGGCACACGCCTGTAATCCCAGAGGCTCGGGAAGCTGAGGCAGGAGGATCTCATGTTCAAAGCTCAGCAACTTAGTGAGTCCCAAGCAACTCAGTGAGACCGTGTTTCAAAATAAAAAGGGCTGAGGATGTGCTCAGTGGTTAAGCACCCCTGAATCCAATCCTCAGTACAAAAAAAAAAAAAAAAAAAAGAGAAAAGGAAAAAAAGTGATATAATTCACATACCATAAAATCCAGTCTTTTGAAGCATATTCAGAAAGTTGTACAGCCATCACCACTATCTAATTCCAAGACATGTTATTACCTCCCCTCCCCCTGGGCCTGCTAGTGCCCTTTCCTGTGCGCCGTGCCTGGCTAGCCTAGATGGAACCCTGCCTCTCCTGGTCACATCCTGTGAGTGGTCATTGCCGTGGGATTTGTGCCTTCTTTGACTTGACGTCATGTTCTCAAGGGCTGTCTGTGTCGTCGCACGTGTCAGTACTTACTGCTGTCTAATGGCCCCTCTCCTGCTCTGTGGATGGGCACCCTTCACTTATCCCTTCATTAGTTGCTGGGGTTGCTTCCACTTTAGGTTGGCGTGGGTGATCCCATTATGGACCCTCAGGCACAGGCTTTTTGGTGGACACATGTTTCTGATTCTCTTGGCTCTAACCAGAGGGGAATTGCTGAGTCACATGGTTGGTTATTCTGTGTTTACTTTTTGAGGAAGCAATAGAGTATTTCCAAAGCCCCTTCTACCATCTTGCGTTCACAGCAGCTACTGGCCGAGGGTCCCGATTTCTCCACCTCCTCACACTGCCTGTGTTTTTGTTGTGATTGTGGGATCACGTTGTGGGGGTGCTGGGGACTGAACCCTGGGCCTTGAGCTCCGTAGGCAAGTGCTCTGCCCCTGAACCATACCTCAGCCCTCATTGTGGTTTTGATTTTGATTTTCCTAATGACTAATGCTGTTGATCATCTTCTTATGTGTTTATTGATCTTTTTTAAAAATCTTCTTTGAGGGACTGTCTGTTCAAATCTTTGCTTCTTTTTTCTTCTTGGTCCTGGGGATTGAACCCGGGGCGCTCTAACACTGAGCCACATCCCCATCCCTTTTTATAATATATTATTTGGGACAGAGTTTTACTAAATTGCTTAGGGCCTTGCTAAATTGCTGAGGCTGGCTTTGAATCTGATCCTCCTGCCTCAGCCTCCCAAGTTTCTGGGATTGCA
>NW_026000020.1:6927076-6928182 GCF_001458135.2 Marmota marmota marmota
TATTCTACTCCTTTGATACCTAGCTTTGTTAAACCCTCCTCCTATGGGGCAATTCCTTTTAAAATGTCCTGTTTGTTCACAATTGTAGCATGTTTTTGGCCTGGCATCTAAAGCCTGTTGTACTGTGCCACAGTCTGGCTGGGCACAAAATCACGAGCCACTCAAGCAGGAACAAACTTTATTTTTTTGAAACTGCTGCCAATGTTCTGTCCGCCCCCGGGAAGATCCGATCCACACAAGCGGCGTTCTCCCGGAACCGCCAGAGAGAGTTCCTCCCCCGGAACTCCCTCCTACTGTACTTCCCCAACCAATGGGAACTGTCCAGTAGTCCCTAGCAGGCCGAGGTGAACAGCAGGAGTCCAATATCCATATGAATGCAAATCTTAACATAATCATATCATCTCAATGGCTAGCTGGCGTCACCTTTCAACCAAAAATGCCATGCATCATATACTTGGCTCTTAGCATCTCCCCCCTTCTGTTTAAGCAACAAGCAATTTGGCTAGGGACCGTGCCTGTTAGGTTTGTCCAATTCAACATATGGTTCTTACCCGTCATCGGAAAACTGACTTCTAGGTGTCAGCCTCCTGTCTTAGGTTGATACCACTGCAATTGGATCATACCCATCACTGACTACCAGTCCAGCATATAGCCATACTTGTGGATAGGCCTATGAACCAGTGGGGGGGTGAGGTTCTTTGCCTCACCTCTGTTGGCCCCCAAAATTAGACCATCACTAGTAGAAGGGAGGAGGATACAGAAATGCCATGACACCAAGTCAATTGACGGCTCCTAGGAAAAATTGCATCACTGGTGACACATCAGCAAAGATACGCTAGCACTACCATAATTCGCTGCATCAACAAATAGATCACAAAGCATACAAGTGATACATAGTCCAGGCAAGTTCTGTAAGCAGTTCAAAGCGGAGGAATCCATCAATATGTCCATATCCTCCCAAAATAAATCGACTCATTGATTGAGCATTACTTGTTGAGTTATAAATCATTGATGTATCAGTTTATACACTTTGTTGTGATAACTCTCGAAGAAGTTGTAGTTTGGTTTCATCTTTGTCTTCACCGGCACTGGGATGAAAATAGGAA
>NW_026000020.1:6931294-6947540 GCF_001458135.2 Marmota marmota marmota
TTTTTTTTTTTTTTGTTTGTTTGTTTTGTTTTTTTAAGCAAAAGAAAAGAACCTTTATTTTATTCATTATTTATATGTGGTGCTGAGACTTGAACCCAGTGCCTTACACATGCTAGGCAAGTGCTCTACCACTGAGAACAACCTAGCCCTATATCTCGTAGTTTTAATTTTGCTTTTTCTAATCATTAGACAGTTTGTTTTTCCACATACTCATTGACCCTTTGGACTTCTCTCATATGAATTACCTATTATAGCTGTGTCCATTTTTTTTTTCTTTTTTTGGATATCAGAGTTGAACTCAGGAGACTTGACGACTGAGCCACATCCCTAGCCCTATTTTGTATTTTATTTAGAGACAGTGTCACACTGAATTGCTTAGTGCCTCACTATTGCTGAGGCTGGCTTTGAACTTTCGATCCTCCTGTCTCAGCCTCCCAAGCTGCTGGGATTACAGGTGTGTGCCACTATGTGATCAACAGCATTAGTCATTAGGAAAATCAAAATCAAAACCACAATGAGGGCTGAGGTATGGTTCAGGGGCAGAGCACTTGCCCGGCTATGTCTATTTTTATATTGTTATTTTTTAATAATTCCTCTAGTTTTTTTTTTCTTGATTTATAAAATTCCTTGGAGCTGGGGATGTGGCTCAAGTGGTAGTGCGCTCGCCTGGCATGCCTGCGGCCCGGGTTCGATCCTCAGCACCACATACAAACAAAGATGTTGTATCTGCTGAAAACTAAAAAATAAATATTAAAAATTCTCTCTCTCTCTTAAAAAATTAAAAATAAAAAAATAAAATTCCTTGTATGTTCTAGAACAGAATTCCATAATAGTTTGTTATTTATAAAATTTGATATACACACAATAACCATTGCCAGTTTTGGCCATTACAAGCATTTTTTCCCCAATCCATTGCCTACCTGTTAACTTTGGAGTTTATTGAACAAAGATCTTTTATTTTTATGAGGTCACAATCATCATTTTTCTCAGCTATAATTTGTGACTTTAAAATCTTCGCTCCCTCAAGGTAAAAAAAGGGCATCCTCCGGTGTTCGGCTCTGCCTTGTTGGTTCTGTTTTATTTTTTACAGTTGGATCTTACTTCCCGAGGGAAGAGTGGTGAGGTAGGGTCCACGCGATTTTTCCATTCTGATTTGCCAGCTTTGTCCACTACTCATAGCTCACACGGTGGCCTGTCGGCCAAGGAGCAGGAAAAGGGCCCAAGGACCCCAGGGTGAGGTGGGGACTGAGCTGTTGGGTGCTTTTCTCCAGCAGCATTTAGCTGTCTTGGCACAAAGCTGGGTTGAGCCAGTATTCAGGTTGTTCCAGTACGTGGTTAGAAGGGCAAGGAGGGAAGGAAGGAAGGTCTGGACTTGGCAGGGGATCAGGTGACATGGACCATGGGCGTGCTGTGGTCAAGAGCAAGGATCTCGGGCTGGGGATACAGCTCAGTTGGTAGGGTACTTGCCTCGCTTGCACAAGGCCCTGGGTCCAATCCCCAGCACCACACACACACAAAAAAAAGAGCAGGGATCTCAGACCAGGCGCAGTGGTGCACGCCTGTAATCCCAGTGGCTCACAAGGCTGAGGCAGGAGGATGGCAGGTTCAAACCAGCCTCAGCAACAGAGTGAGGCCCTAGCAATTTAGCGAGACCCTGTCTCTAAATAAAATATAAAAAGGGCTGGGGATGTGGCTTTGTGGTTAAGTGCCCTGGGTTCAATCCTTAGGTCTCCCCGCAATACAGCAAGGGTCTTGGGACCCCAGATCAAAAAGTAGCAGCTTGAAATATGGGGGCATGCTCACACTGTGATGAGCTGAGGCAGGAGCAGGAGTCTGTGCAGCTGTGGCGCTGCGCAGCTTGCCCTTCTGGCTGGAATGACAGTGGCAGGGGCTCTCAGAGTCAGGCCCAGCGGCATCCACCTCTCCACAGAGCAAAGGCTGGGTTGTCCCAGAGATGTTGTCCCTGAGCCAGACGGTGAGAGCCCTCGATATGCTGTGTCCACAGGGCTCGGGTGACAGTTGCCATGACTGATGGGCGGGTCAGGCCTGCGTGGTGATGGCTGGCCGCCACCACTCAATACATTCAATAGACTTAGAAGCAAGCTGAAGGCCCCACAGGGTTCCGATGGCCTTAGCTGGGAAGTGGTGCCTCACTGGTGGAGGTCCTCATGCATGGCTCTGCCCCTGTTCAGGAGGGCCTCTGTGCCTGGCAGGTGGCAGGGTAGGACCAGCCACCACCCACCCAGCCCTGGCCTAGGAGGAGGCCGGCCCAGGGGTCCACACTGGGCACACTTGAGACTCTCTCAACAGAACTGGAAGAAAATTCCTATTAGTCATGACATTTTCAAATTTTAAAATTAGGACTATTGGGAGAGCCTTCCACATAGGTTTTTCTGTTGCTTCTGTCGTTCTAATTTGACCTCATACAAAACAGTTTTGACTCCCCAATTTAACACTCAGAAAGGCAGACTCGGGTAAAGTACTTAAGCCTCCAAGAAACCTAAAGTCCTGAAGGCTGGGACCTGCCCTGGCCTACCCAGGACAGGCCCTGTGGAAACCCAGGAGGTGGGTGGGGGCTCGGGCTGGGGCCCTGCGGTGTCAGAGGGGTGGAAACAGGATGTGAGCACAGAGGGGGCCGTGAGAAGCAAGGTGTCTCCCAGCAGAGGCGGGCGGCCACCTGTTACAGCGCCTTCTGAGCCACGGAAAAGAACCGGGCTGCGTGGGAGTCCTCACATCCGGCTGCAGGCCTCCCCGGCCGCCTGGCTGCCACCAGGGCACAGTCTAAGTCCTGGGCGGGGTGGGGGGTGAAGGAAAGTCAGGATGTGGCCTTCCAGAGAGAGGCCTCCTGCTCTAGGGCGGACCCGAACATGGAGGAGGGACAGGGCAAGTGGCCCTTTCCCATCCCGCTCAGCTGAGGGTTATGCCAGCCTCCACCAAGGAACCAGGGACCCCAGGAGGCTGACGGAGTCCCCGCCAACCTCCAGGGGTTCCGTGCTTTTTCTTTGGCTTGTCATCGGAGTCATTCCTCCTGCGCACACCGTGCATGTGGCCACCTCATCGACAGAGCCTCTGTGTTTGGCTTTTCCTGAAGGGCGTCAGGGGGGTGGGTGTTATTGTGTGGCTTTTCTTCACTTTGCCTGGAGCTCGTTTTAGATCAACACGCCTGGACTGACCTCCTTTTCATTTTTAGCACAGACTTGGTAAAACTGTAAAGATGGCTTATTTCACTTTGTCCCTGCTCCCAATACTGCTTTGGAAATGTTTGTACCAATTTCTGTCTTTCCAGCGTTGATGCCCAGACAAAAAAGGGGTCGCAGGGTCAAAGGGCATGTGCTTTCAACGTGGGACAGTCCTGCCAAATTGCCCTCTGGGGAATTGTGATCCCCAGATCCCCACATACACTCGCACCAAGAGGCTCACACTTGTCATTTGCCTGCCCCTGCCCGTGCCCAAATGTGCCAGCCTGGTGGGGTGTCACTGTGTCACGTGGTCCTAGTGGGTAGACTGAGTTGTGGGACACGTACCGGACACTTGCATTCCTTGTTCTGTGAATTCTCTGTGGCCTTCAGTGCCTCCTTTTCTACTGCACCTGGCCCTTTCTCACTCACTCCTGGAGGATGTCACATCTGTCCCTGCTTTGGGATTTTTCCCGTGACCTCCATCTGACGTACCATGTGTTCACTTCTGTCCCTCCCTGCCTCACTAGACTGTGAGAACCAGCAGGACAGCAGTTTTGACATCTGCTCAGGTTTCCAGCACCTGGGAGGCGGTGGCTGGCATGTCGTGGGCACCTCCCAGTTGATTGTCGAATGAATGAATGGATGGATGAGTGAATTATAACCTTTCATCTGCCTTTTGTTTTTCAAATATTTCCTCCATGCCCATCAGTTGTCTTTTATCTTTGGTTGTAATGCAGGGGATCAGACAGAAACCTCTCTTTTTTTTTTGGTACCAGGGATTGAACCCAGGGGCACCTAACCACTGAGCCACATCCCCAGCCCTTTTTGTGTTTTATTAAGAGACAGGGTCTCACTGAGTTGCTTGGGGCCTAAGTTGCTGAGGCTGCCCTCGAACTCATGATCCAACTGCCTCAGCCTCCTGAGCTGCTGGGATTACAGGCATGCACCACCACACCCAGCATGGAAACTTTTTTTTTTTTTAAATATTTATTTTTTTTAGTTTTCGGCAGACACAACATCTTTGTTTGTACGTGGTGCTGAGGATCGAACCCGGGCCGCACGCATGCCAGGTGAGCGTGCTACCGCTTGAGCCACATCCCCAGCCCAGGAAACTTTTAATTTATGTGAAATTAAATCTATCTGTTCTTGCATTATGCCAAAGACCTTCTTTCTCTACCCCAAAATTATATATTCTATTTTCCTAATATTTGTATATTTTGTTATTATTTCAAGTGATTTAATCCATACAGAATCTATTTTTTAAACATTTTTTTTTTAGTTATAGGTGGACATAATACCTTTATTTTTATGTGGTGCTGAGGATTGAACCCAGCGCCTCATGCATGTTAGGCGAGCGCTCCTCCTCTGAGCCACAACCCCAGCCCACAGAATCTATTTTTATAAATGATATGAGATATAGATAACATTTTTTCACAGTGATGAAGCCCAGCTGGGGTGTAGCTCAGGTGAAGCGCTCACCTAGCACATGCAAGGCCTTGGGTTTGATCCTCAGCACCAAAGAGAAAACAAAAGAAAAGAAAGTGGTGGCGGACTTTCTAATTGGTTCCATGGGTCCGTTTGTCTGTTCCCACTCCAGGACCACCCTCTTAAAATCTTTATTTTATTTTTATGTGGTGCTGAGAATTGAACCCAGTGCCTCACGCATGCTAGGTGAGCGCACTGCCACTTGAGCCACATCCCCAGCCCCCACCCTCTTAAAATCACTCGACGTTTATCACTTATTTTTACATAAAGTAGGACATGTTCCCTGCTCTTTGTTCTTAACTTCCAAAAATTTCTCTGCTATTTTTGTGCATTTTCTCTTTCAGATGAATACCAAAACCAGCTTGTCAGGCCTGCTATAGTTTGGGTCTTCATTTTTTTTGTACCAGGGATTGAACCCAGGGGCACTTAACCACGGAGCCACATCCCCAGCCCTTTTTAATGTCTTATTTTGAGACAGGATCTTGTTAAGTTGCTTAGGACCTTGCTAATTGGCAGAGACTGGCCTCAAACTTGCAAACCTCCTGCCTCAGCCTCCCGAGCTGCTGGGATTACATGCACGAAGTTTTTTCTACTACAATTTCTCTCTCTCTCTTTTTTTTTTTTCCTGGCGTGTAGAAAAGCAATGATTTTTGTATGATCTCGTACCTGGTTATCTTGCCAAATTGTTTTTAGTTCTGATATTTGTCAGATGGCTTTCTTAGATTTTCCTTATATTTCCTCCAAATTATGAGGGTTTATACTTTCCCCCTACATCTCTTCCTTGCCCCGTTGAAAAGCCAGCACACCCAGAACATGGCACAGCAGTCATTCTGGTGAACTCCCTTGTCTTGCTCCTCATCCAGGGAAAAAGCCCTGAGTCCTTCCATCCTTATTTAAACTGGAACAACTGTTCTGTCCACCAAATCAAACCTCTCCCTTTACACCTGGTTGCCATCGAAGGGTTTTGCTATGATTTGCATATCACCCAAAAGTTCATGTGTGGAAACTTAATTCCTCAGTGCAGCAGTGTTGGGAGGCAGGGCCTGGGGAAGTGGGTGTGGCGTAGTGGATTTGCTCTTGTGTAAGAGTCCCCAACTTCTGAACACGCCTGCTTGCTTTTCTGCTTTCCACCATCAGTTGAAGCAGCACAAAGTACAGCATCACAGGTGCCAAGCTCTTGGACTTCCAGAACCATGAGACAAAATAAACCTTTATTCTTTATAAATTATCCAGACTCAGGTATTCTCTTATAGCAACAAGAAAATGGACTAATGCAGGTTTCAAGCAGGGGGATGATGTGGTATATAAATTAGCAGAAGCTCATTCTGGATGCTAAGAAAGAGTGGATGAGGCAGAAAACCAGGGTGAAGTCTGGTCTGTCAGTTCTTTCCAGCAAAAGACCACCAGGAACACACCTGCAGCTGAGCAAGTCGGGCTTCTTTGCAGGGGGAGAGAACACACAGCACAGGACACCTAGAGAACGAGGGTGTGAGACAGAACCTGCCGCACCCTGTCAGACGAGCTACAAGGACAGCCCCAATCCTGCGGCTTCACCTCTGGTGGGAAATAGCAAAATATCAGGCTGGTTTTGCACTGAACCACAAGGCATTCCTACTTTGGGGTCTAGAGGAATAAAGAGAGGAAAGAGGGTCATCAGAGCCCTGTGACATCTGTGGACGTGCAGAGTGGCTCTCCTGTGGGAGCCAGAGACCAAGAGAAACCCATCCCATGCCCAAACCTGGACAGGGCAGAGCCAGAAGTACCCAGAACTCTCTCTGCTCTTTGCCCTGAGGGGCCTCCTGGCCAAGCCCTCAGGAAGCAGAGGGCAAGGGAGTGTGGACGATGTGTCCACTCAGATCAGCCTTGAGCGAGGGCCTGGAGCAGAGGAAGATGGTCTGGGAAGAGAGAGGGACAGGTGGCAGATAGCCACAGGCCACTGCACTGAAGAGCTGCCCTAGACGCACCCCTTGGAGAAGAACCTCGTGGGCCTGGGCCCTGGGTGTCCGCTGCTCCTCTTAGGACAACTTCAGGGTGGATGAGAGGGAAGTGCATGGGAGGTGCCAGAGGTGGATGGGGCCACTTCCCCGTGACCCGTCCTCCCTGTGGCTGGCCTCCCTGTGTCTTGCCAGCCCGGTCCCTGATCTGCCCAGAAAATAAGCCTCTGATGACCACGGCCTTGAGGTGGACCACGGGTGCTTCTCCTCTCCCAACTGCTGCGTCTTACCCTGAAGCATCCAAAAGAGGGGATTCAGGGGCTAGGAGACTGGGGTTCTGAGAGGAGGGCCCCGAGGGAGAGGTTTATCCTCAGCTGGGACCGGAACTCACAATGGACAGGAGGCAGCCTGTGCCTGGGGTGGCCTGGAAGACGGGGGCTGCCCAGGTCCCAGAGGCCAGCCCACTGTCTTGCCCTCGTGTGTCTGTTTTTTCTTAGTTATTTAAATGATTTACCCACAATGGCCCCTCACATTTTTCCAAGATGCCTTCCCGGATGGTGGCTCATTCGATTCCCACAGGCGAGGCTGCTCCAGCCCCTTCCCCAGCGCGCTGGTGGCCCAGGCTGGGTGACATGACTCATGCTTGCCTGCCACCCGCACAGAGGACCGCCTGGCGGGAAGAGGAGGCGCTCCGCGTGTCCCGCTCTTGCTGTGGAGGAGTTTCTACTTCCCTCCACCGACTGGCTGTAGCACCTGCCAGGGCAGCTGTTCGGATCCCTGCAAGGCAGGGCCTCCAGGCTCCTGGACCTGGCCTTGTCCCCTGGTCCCATTCCTACAGTGGCCCCAATGACAGTCAGCCCCCTCCCTCTGGTGCCACTGGCCTCAGGCCCCCGAGGCAGGCCTGGTGGCTCCTCTGGCCTGTCCCTTGCACGGCTGCCGGTGTGGCTCTGGCAGGAGCCTCCCCTGGGCCAGCGCAGGCCCTCCTGGGTGGCTGTGGTGGTGATGGGGCGGGGGGTGGTGGAGGGAGGGACAGCTGCTCTGGGCAGCCCCAACAGGACGCGTCTTTTGCCCTGCCAGCCCTGTGCCGTGACTCACTTCCCCTCTCTGGGCTGCAGATCCCTCATCTGTAAAGGAGGCCTGACGGCAGCCCCTGGGCAAAGACAGGGGGTCACCAAAGAGGGCCGAGGCCGGCAGAGGCAGCCCTGAGCACACTGGCCCCATGGAAGCAAGGGGGGGTCCCTAAGGAGGCGGCTCCCCCATGGCCACCGGGGGGTTTCCTAGGAAAGCTGGCCTGGCCTGGGCCCCAGGAGGGGACAGAGAGGGGAGGGGACAGTGAGGGGAGGGGACTGCAAGGTGTCTGAGCCTTGAGAGAGGCAGCCTGATAGACAGACTGGACAGATAGGGCTGCTGTGGGGGCAGGGAAAGAACAGAGTCTGGCTTTGCTGAGAGGCTGACCAGAGAGGAGGAAGTGACAGGCCCTGATCACCCCACTGAGGGGTCTGGACGTGTCCCAGAGCCGTGACTCAGCCAGCTGTCCTTCCTGGGGAAAGGGTTTGGACTGCAGTGCAGGTGGGGCTGGGAACAGGTGCCGTACCTGGGAGAGCCCTGTCATAGTCTGCCCGGGCGCTGACCAGCTGGGTTCATTCTGAAGCCAGCTGGTGGGTCTGGGAACCTCTCTGCCACCACCTCACATGGGCCTCGAACCAGTTGTCACCATGGGCCCCGGTGTGGTATGTGACACAGACTGGGTGTCTAATCCCTGCACACTGTGCAATGAACTACCCCTCTGCTCGTCGGGTTCTCAGGCCCTTCTTTTCCCTCTTATTTAGTCCTCGTTCCCCCAAATAATAATAATAACAACAACAACATCGAGGACAACGGCGACCACGGGGAGTGGCCTCCCCCTTCTGGAAGGTGGGGTCTGGGTCACCTAATTTCTAGTCACCTGGGGTCCGGAATGACACACACCTCTGCTCTGCCCCTGTTGGGTGGGGTGGGGGTCTGAATGCCAGCCAAGGTCAGGGGCTGCCAGGGGCCCAGTGAGGCTGCTGCCTGCCATGACCCATGAGGTCATGTTGGCCATCCCCCTGTAGGTGCTGGATGCAGGGCCAGGGGTGTCTGGCCCCTCTTACCTGGAAGGAGCTATGGCTACCAGAGAAAGGGCATCCATGCCAAGAGGACAGGGACCTCACCAGGAAGGGTGGGCTCTGCACCGCCCACTGGGGGCCAATCCCTGAGTCTGTTTCCTCATCTGCCAAACGGGATGGGACAGCTCCTCTCTCAGAGCGAGGAGGACCTCGGGGAGGTGCTGAGTACCGCTGGCTCCTGGCAGGTGCTCGGCTGTGAGAGCTTTAGGGACAGGGACAGGTGGTTCTCATTTTGGCCAGAGCAAGCCGACCTCCAGACGCTGGTGCTGCTGGAATGGAGCGGGGGACCCCCAGGGGCTGTGCCTGGGCTGCTGCAGCCAGGCGTGGGCTTCTTGTAAGGGTTGGCCTGGCCCCTAGGGCCCGGGGAGTGCGGGACAGGGGCAGTCCCCTAGGTGGGGCAGTCCCCTAGGTGGACCCACTAGCACCTGGACATTCTAGGTTGGGTCTGAGGCCTGGGCACGGAGGCCTGGTGGGTGAAGAAGGGTTCAGGGAGCTGCCTGGAGAAGTTTCTCCAACTCCTGTGCTCCCTGGCAAGCACCCCCTGCTGGAAGGGACTGTTGAGGTCATGTTGGCCATCCCCCTGCCTCAGGGAGGGGCTTCTTCCCCAGAAGGGGAAGACTCCTCCAGTTCTGGGCACCTTCCCTAGGGAGGGCTGGAAGCTTCCCTGCATTTTGACCTTGGCCCCTCCTTGGGCAGCTTGCTTTCAGCCCTTTCCCCGATGGACAGGCGCCTCTGCCCGGGGAAAAACAGGCCCCTCTGCAGACCTAGTGTCGGGAAGCAGTGCAGAGCTCCTCTGCGGGGCCCCTGGAGGACTGCCGGTGGGCAGAGAAGGCAGCAGGGCTGGACTAGGGCACCCGGGAAGTTCCACAGCAGAGGCCACCAATGGTGTGGGGAGCCGCAAGAGCCAAGGAGCCTAAGTTGGGGTGCGTGGTGACTGAGGGCTTCATGAGGGAGAGGGGCTGGGAGGAGGGGAGAGGCGGTGGGGAGGAGAGGAGTGGGTGGATGAGGGGGAGGCGGCCTGGGTGGCCCCAGCCATAGGCCTTCCCAGTTGAAGCCCAGAGGGCTGCCCGGGGCACCACCTCCCCTTCCCTGGGGTCCCCTGTGGGGCCTCGATAGGGGTGGCACTGTGCCCAGCCCCCCGTGTCTTGTGTCCCTCCCTCGCCTCAGCACCCAGGCCAGGAGGAGCCTCATGATGGCTGAGGCTTTGGCTGTGACTGTTGTCATGGGCTGACCCTGTGGCTCCCACTCAGCCCACTCCTAGCCCCGGAGGCCCTTGGTGGGCACTGGGTGCCTCCTCTTCAGGGACCTCTCTGTTTCAGACTAACCCATGGGGAAACTGAGGCAGGGACCCCTTGTTTAGGCCCCACTGCGGACCAGTCAGGCTGGAAATAGGGTCCAATGCCCCTCTGGTCAGCGAGGAGTGGGGGACAGTAGGCACAGCCACTTCTGGTGTTCCTGGCAGTGTCCTTGGGAAAGGCCGCAGCAGCTCCGGCAGGGCTATCTCTCAGAGCAAGTAAGGGCAGCAGGGTACCTCCACAGGATAACAAAGCCAGCTCATGGTGACCCGTTCCTGGAGTAGGGGACAGGGCCAACACTGGGCTGGGGGCTCACCACTGTATTTGCCAAATCAAAGACTGAGGTGATGGGCGGTTGTGTGTGGCTGTGAGATCTCCCAGGATGACGTTCCCTCCATAGAAAGACCCAGTTGCTGGAGGCCCGCCCTTTACCTGGTGGGTGTGAACATGTGTGGTGTGTGTGACCTGGTGTGTGTGTGTCTGGTACGTGTGTCAGTATGGGTGTGAGGAGAGGGCAGAGACCAGGCTCTCGGGAATGGCCCTGCCAGACACGCCCTGTAGACAGAGTGCCTGCTCCTCCCTGGGAGCACAGACGGGGCGGCACTGAGGAGGGAAGGGACTGTCACACTGAGCCGAGAAACAAATGCAGGGCCTGACTCGCAGGCAGGTGCCTGGGCAGGGCACTGTGGGGCCAGTGGTTAGGTGTAAAGGTCGGTGAGCTGCAGAGGGACGAAGGGTGTGTGTGAGGAGGGCTGGGCCGGGGGACCTGGGGACTGGCTCCTGGGCACTTGGGCCATGGCAGGACCACTTGTGGAGGGCTTCTGTGGGCTGTGCTGGGGCTTGGGAGGCCACGTCACAGTGAACATGTTCCAATGGGCGATGGAGATGGGCTTGGGTCTGGCTGTGGTACCGTGGGGCCAAGGATGAGATCACTGAGCCAGAGGGCCTCTGTGCACGCTCCTGGGTGTGCGTGTGCCCATGTGACTCTCTCTGGGTGTCCAGGGACAACTCTGGGAGCTGCGGTGGCTTTTTTGGGAGCCGTCGTCTTCAAGGAAGCCTAATCCCGTTTGGACCATAATCCACCCTGATCCTCTCCTCAGCGTCCACCCCCGGCCATCTGTGCTTCTAATCCCAAGCCTCCGCCTGTAGCCTTCTCAGGCTGGAGCTGGAGGCCACCTTGGCCTTGGCCCTCTGCTCCGTGCTGAGGGAGCCCCTCCCAGATCCTGCAAGTCCCAGTGGGGGCTGGGGGAGCACAGCAGAGCCACAAGGCCGGGCCAGGAGGTGGGGCAGGAGGGTCAGGCCCCATCCTTCATGGGGAACTGCACCCCTCCCCTCTCCTCTCTCACCGTGACTCCCTCCAGGCTGTCCACAGTCCTGCTGATCCTGGATCCCTCCTCCATTTTCTTTTGCCCTCTGGCCCAAGCCACTGTCCCCTGTCCCTGAACCACGCAGCAGCACCTGAGGGTTCCTGCAGCAGGCTCACTCTCACCCAGCCACCCGAGCTGTGTCCTGTGTTCCACCACGGGGACCTCTCCTGCCTGCCTCCTCCCGGGCTGGCCCTTCCCCACCCTGCAAGTTACAGCAGAAGGCGAGGGTGTCCCATGTCCCCTCTCCAGCCATGGCCTTTCTCCCTGGGATGCCGCTCTCTGGCATGATCTCATTTATTTATTTTTTGTCTGGTCTCTGCTCCCATTGCAAGGTCATCCCAGGGGGCAGGAACCTTGGCTGTCCTCTTCATGCCACCGTGACTGTCACTGTAGCTGTCGCAGGTCCTCAGTGGAGTGTCAGAGGGCCCAGCATGGGTCAGTGGCTACCTCAGGTGGAAGGGAGCAATCTCTGCCTCCTTTGCAGCTTAAAGACCCTTTGCCACCTGCCAATGGGATTGTCCTACGGGGTCCCTTCCCGGCCACGGCTTCCTCCTCGTTGGGTGCCTCATGTTCCTGTCTTTAGAGGAGACCACCGTGGGAGGGAGCAGCAGACCCTGCCCAACCGCAGAGCTGCTCCATGCCAGGGCAGGAGGAGTGGCAGGGCCCATCCTGGGCAGGGTGCTCCGACATGGTGTCTCCTGCCGGCATCTGAGCCTGTCGAGGTGTTCCAGAACCTTCTGTGTTATTATTCCCTAATGGTCTTCCTGAAGTCAACTCAGTTTTTACAAACCTAAAATTTATTTTAAAAGGAAAAGGTATCATTACTGTCAGTGGATGACTACTATCACTCGCCAGGACACGACATAATCACAAAAGTAAATATGATGGAAACGATGAGCTCAGCTCCCCAGAGGCGGTGGTTTGGGACTTACTCCTACATCTCCAGCATTCGGAACAGACCCCAGGGTGTAAAGGACTTGGAATACAATTTTTTTTTTCCTGTCTGGGGTCTGAACCCAGGGGCACTCTTCCTGAGCCACATCCCCACACCTTTTTGAGACAGGGCTCCACAAAGTTGCTGAGGCTGGCCTTGAACTTTTGATCCTCCTGCCTCAGCCTCCCCGAGCTGCTGGGATTACAGGTGTGCACCACTGTGCCAGGTTTGGAAAGAAGGCCCAAGTCAATGAATAAATGCAGTCGGGCATGAGTGATGTGGCTGTGCCAGGACAGGAAGTGCTGAGGTCCCCTCCCGGCATTTGCATGGTGGGTGGGGAGGTGCAGAGCTCGTCCCCAGCAGGGCTGCCACATGTGACAGCAGCCTCAGCCACTGCAGGTCCACTTCTGAGCCAGCCTTGGAGGCTTTCTCTATACCTTCCCCAGGAGGAGGCTGGTGACCCTCTGTGTCCCCCTCATGTGCTGGGCTAGGCCATCACTGGAGCAGGGCACAGGGACTCTGGGCCCCTGCCTGGCAGGAGCCTGTGGGGGTGGCCACCGAGCTGGCATCCTCGTCTGAGGCCTGATCCCTCCTCAGGAGGGGCTGGCGCCTGCCTCTCACTTTTGGCGGCTCTGCCCGGGCACCTCGGCCAAGCCACGCACATCCTGGCCTCTGCTTGGGGTGCGTTAGGAAGGAGCAGGAAGGAAACATCCGGGCCACATCAGCAGGGAACTCGCAGCGTCACCACTGTGGAAGGGAAACCCTCTTTGCGTGGGGCTGGGTGGGCATACCGGGAATCCAAAAGGCAGGAGGTGGGCGACGATGAAGCATCCTCAAAAGACAGTCACCAAAAGGATATCACAAAGTGTCATCACACGGTCCAGTTGACCTTCGCAGGTTTCTTTTCTTTTCTTTCTTTCTTTCTTTTCCAGAGGAATCTAAATTTTATTTACTTATTAGCTTTTTGAATTTTTAGGTTGAGACAGGGTCTCGCTAAGTTGCTGAGGGCTGGTCTTGAACTTGCAATCCTCCTGCCTCAGCCTCCCGAGTCTCTGGGATTACCAGGCGTCCACCATAGTGACCAGCTGTGTCTCACAGGTTTTTAATTTAAAAGAAAAAAAAAAAGTGGCGCCTCAAACTTACTTGGTAGTGATGCTCTGTGACAGTCAGGCTGGGAAAGACCCAACAAAACCAGAAGAAATTGAGTGTGGCACCCCACCTCATGCGGTGGTCCCCTCACCGTCTGGGGATGAGGAGTGGGATCCTCCCTCTAGAACAGCAGCCTGTGGGGCTCCCAGTCTAACCCCTCCCGCTGTCCACCATGTGCCCAGACCCTGCCTCTTCTCTGCTGGGCTCCCAAGGGTCAACTCCAAGTGATAGGGGTCCTGGAGGCGGGGAGCGGACCTCCTGCTCAAGGGTCAGGAGATCTTTAGTCAGAGAAGTGGGAAGAGACGAGGGCTCTTCTAACCCAGCCTTGGGCTTTCACCCAGGTGTTGGGGTGGGAGGTGTGAACAGGCCAGGAGGGCCAAGGGGAGCCCCTCCTCTATGGCTGATCAGGCCTCCTGAGCCTGCGTTCCAGAGCTGAAGGAGGGACCGTCTCAAAGACAGTTCATGGACGCAGCCCTGGGCAGGCTCCCAGGGACTGTGCCATTGGTGCAAATCGCCTTCTTCAATGCCCTCCCACCCTGCAAGGGACACGCCAGTCCCCAGGAGGTAAGAGGCGCAGCCCGCGTGGGAGTAGGCTCTGGAGCCTCCAGCAGGCTGAGTGGATTTCACTCCTGTGTCAGGGATCCCAGCTGGCAGGCCCCCTGCTCCCTGCCACAGAGCCCCATAGGTCAGCAAGACTGGACCTGACGCTCCCCCTGCACGCTCTGTAATTTGCCCTGGAAGCGGGCATTAAGTCATTTGGCTGGCCGATGGCAAGGATAAGTGCCCCTATCAGCCACTGGCATCTGTGGCCCAGACTCCCTGGCTCTGCTGTGGGCTCTGCTGCATCAGCCTTCAGATTGGCCTGGCCGGGAGGCACTGGGCCTTGGCCGCATCGCCCACAGCCTTGGAGCTCCTGTGGGAGAAAGGCTGGTTTGCTGTGCGCTCCCATCTTACGGAGGGGGATGCTGAGGCGCGAGAGGGCGGGTAGCCCAGGAATCCTTGGCAACTCCAGGCTTCTCTCCCCTGCATGCCTGGTGCCCCCCAGCACATACACGTTTCAAGCTCCATCTCAAACACATAGGAACTGCACATAAATTATGCTCCGACACAGGGACACATCAACACACCATGGTGAGGAATCCCGTAGGGGACTGGGGGACCACACAGTCCTAGATGTAGCCCTCCAAGAAAAATGGGGAGATAGGGGCCTGCAGGGGAACTGCAAGGGTCTTATAAAAGGCACCTGGGGATTGGGCTCTAAAATCCCACGCAGCTGGTGGCTGGTTGGATCAGCTCCAGCTCCACACTGTCCCCACCTACCTGAACTCCTCTGCTTCAGAGTTCAGCCACCCACCAGCATTTCTTGCCCCCAGCCCAGGGCTCAGATCCTCCTTCACACCTGGCCTCACCACATCCGCTGACGTCTGGGGTGGGGGAGGGCAGAAGGGGTGCGATCACCCGGTTCTGCATTCTGATTGCTGGAGTGTTCCTGCCAAAGGTCCCAGGCCCCTGCCATCTGGGGAGAGGGTGTCATGCTGATGGGCTGGGGGCTGTGGAGGAGGCAGGCTCTGTCAGTGGTTCTCCTTCTTCCCCTTGAAATTCCCGCCAGGCAAGGCCCAGGGAGAGCCCAGCAGCGTCAGCAGAGTTCCCCTTCAGAGCCAGCCTGTGACATGGGGAAATGCTTTTCTCTGGGCCCCTGGGGGTTTCCCTGGGCCCCGGGGGAAGAAGCTCTGTCTCACTCATAACTGGAAACTCATCAGTGGCCCCTGCTTTCCCCCCTGAAAGCAAGCTCACCCCCGCTATGCCAAAGTCCAGGGGTTTGGAGTCAAGAGACTATGTTCTGGCTAGCCTGGCCACCAACCTGCCTCAAGAAGCAGATTGGTCTCATCTAAGCAATTGGGGTGGGGGGTAAGAGGGGCAGGGGAGAGAAAGACCCTCCTGCCTAAGGTCTCCCAGTAGGGGCGCCCTATTCTCCCTTGTAGGATCATCTGCGGCAGATTTTTGTTCTAACAAACTCCGAGGAAGAAAACCCAGAAGGAGAAAAGGAAAAGGCAGAGGAAGCAGGGACCAGGGACCCCAATGGCCAGAAGGGCATCAGGGACCAAGGAACCCCAATGGCCAGAAGGGCATCATCTGAGAAGCTGAGTTCCCAAGGGCTGAAAGGCTTAAAGCCGGTCAAAGGGCGGGAGCAATCTTCCGAGCTGGGGTGGAAAGATCCGGGAGGGGCGCGTTCGGACCCCAAGACTCCTGCGAACACCCTCGCCTTAGGAGCTGGCCCCGGTTTCCTCCCCTGGGGCTCCCCTCCCCAGCCAGCTCCGGGGGCACCGGGCCGCCCGGCCTGCGCCCCACGTGAGGCCGCGGGGGCGGCGCCGGCGCCTTCCTGCTCTGCCCTTGTATGGTGACCCGGGAGCCCGGCCCCCCAGTACTTAAGCCCGGGCGCGGCAGCGAGTGCCCAGAGGCGATAGATCGGGCTGAGCGAGCGCCGCGGAGCCCGGAAGACGAGCGATAGGCGAGAGAGGCAGAGGCGAAGGGCAGCGGCTCGGCATGGGGCTGGAGGCGGCGCGGGAGCTGGAGTGCGCGGCGCTGGGGGCGCTGCTGCGGGAGCCGCGGGAGGCCGAGCGCACACTGCTGCTCGATTGCCGCCCCTTCCTAGCTTTCTGCCGGCGACACGTGCGCGCCGCGCGGCCTGTGCCCTGGAACGCGCTGCTGCGGCGCCGCGCGCGCGGCCGCCCGCCTGCCGCCCTCGCCCTGCCTGC
>NW_026000020.1:6947565-7005270 GCF_001458135.2 Marmota marmota marmota
GAGGTGAGACCCGAGCCCGCCCGCCTGCCCGCGCCCGGCCCTGGCCAGCCCTGCCCGGCCCTCCTGGCTAACCTGCCCGCGCTCTTCCTGCAGGAGGCTTCGACAGCTTCCAGTCCTGCTGTCCCGATCTGTGCTCTGAATCCCCTGCCCCGGCGCTGGCCCCCACAGCCACCGAAACCAGTAGCTCCGACCTCAGGGTTCCCATCTATGACCAGGTGAGCTGAGATCAGGGCTTCTTGTCACTGCCCGCCCTCCCCTGGCTAGCCTCTGGGGAGAGCGAGGAGTCTGCCTCTGTGTGTGTGTGTGTGTGTGTGGCCACATGCAGAGGGCATGGGTTATGTTCTCACGGGTACTTTGGGGAATGAAGTGGGTGGGCGAATTTGTGAGTGTGTATCTGTATGGTGTCCCCTTGTGTCCTTCTCACATTCCTGACCTGTGTCTCCGGTCAGGGTCTGGCCGAGGGCTCCTCTTGTCTGGGGCTAGTCTGTGTCTCTGCCCTGTCTGGCTCACACTGTCCTCTAAGGCTGAGGAGGTCTCACCACCCGCTCTCTCCTCCAGGGTGGACCGGTGGAGATCTTGCCCTACCTGTACCTGGGCAGCTGCAGCCACTCCTCTGACCTACAAGGGCTGCAGGCCTGTGGCATCACAGCCGTCCTCAACGTCTCTGCCAGCTGCCCCAACCACTTTGAGGGCCTTTTCCTCTACAAGAGCATCCCGGTGGAGGACAACCAGATGGTGGACATCAGTGCCTGGTTCCAGGAGGCCATAGGCTTCATCGGTAAGAGGAACCTCAGGGGAGGAGATTGAGGGTGCCGCCTTCTCGCCTGGGCATCTTCCGAGCTGACTCCCGTCCTCATCTCCTTTGCAGACCTGGTGAAGAACAGCGGAGGCCGGGTGCTGGTCCACTGCCAAGCGGGCATTTCCCGATCTGCCACCATCTGCCTGGCGTACCTGATACAGAGCCGCCGGGTGCGGCTGGATGAGGCCTTCGACTTTGTTAAGCAACGCCGCGGAGTCATCTCCCCCAACTTCAGTTTCATGGGGCAGTTGCTGCAGTTTGAGACTCAGGTGCTGTGTCACTGAGGCAGGGACCCTCTGCCTGCCTCCCTACCACGTTGGCCCTCACGATTTCTAGGAGGAGCCGAGCGGGGACAGGTGGGCTCCCGATGGCCTAGAGCATCCCCCTCGTCTTTGAAGGCCTGTTGCACCCCCTGGGGGACTGGCCTTCCCACCTGGTGCTCTTCTGCTGGGAGTTCAAGGGCTGGCCCTTAGGAGGGGACAGAGCAGAGGCACATCTGCTCTCCCCTCCACTCCTGTGGTAGAAACCACTGGACTCTACATTCATGGACTCTCTGGTCCCTTCACCATGTTGAAACCTTTGGCAGCCTGAGAGCCCTAAGGAACAAGCTGTGACAACAGGGATCCCTGTCTAGGGGTGTCCGCTCTGGGGCCTGGAGCCCGAGCCAAGCTCCTGGGGGAGCTAGGAACTTGGAAAGTGAGGCGTGTGTCATGTTCCAGACCTCTGAACTCTTGCTTACGCATACGTGAGCGTTTCTTGCCCGCCCATGTTGGTGCTGGAAAATTATTTGTGTTCAACTGACATTTAAGGCTCCCTCCCCCCACTTCCTCCCAGCCCTGTGGGCGGGGGTTGGAAACTTAGCACTTTATATTTATACAGAACATTGTGGACGTGTCAATAAAATATTGTTTTGTTAAAAAAAAAAAAAAAAAAAAAACCCCCCCGAGTGTCTAGTCTCAAGTTCATTCTTGGGGAAGGCTTGGAAGGAAGCAGCAGTCTCTCAACTCTCACCGCACCCCCCCCCCACCCTGGCCAGGCCCAGGCCTCACCTGGGCTTGTCCAGGCTGGGCTGTGCCCCCAGGCCTCACCCGGGCCGGGGTTCATAGGAACTCCTGTTTCAGAGCCATTCTTGTCCCCAGAAGAGATGTGGCCCAGTGTGTGATGAGGGGATATATCACTAGGGATTAGTAGCTTTCATACCCACCCCACTAGCGTGTCCTCACTGAACATCAGGTGAGTGCCCAGCACAGCACATAGCGTCTGTGGACACCTGAAACAGGGAACCATCCCAAGCCAGAAGCAGAGGGGTGCGTGCTGAGGCTGGGGCCGGTGCTGTGATCTGCCAGGGAGCAGGAGTGCTGAGCCCAAGGGGGTGGCCATGCGGGAGCCTCACCATGACACTTCAAGCCTCTCAAAGTGTCACCCAGCCCACTCCATTTTGTCCTCCCAGACTCACTCAACCTCTCTGCCCCTTCCCCCCAAAACTGTCTTCCATCATTCTGAGTGCCTGGTTTTTTTTGGGAGGGCATTGTGTTCAATAGTTAGGGACCCAGTTTTTTATTCTTATTTTTTTTTGTGCTGAATTCAGGGCTACTTAACCACTGAACCACATCCCCAGCCCTTTTTGGTATTTTATTTAGACACGGGGTCTTGTTGAGTTGTTTAGGGCCTTGTTAAGTTGCTGAGGCTGGCTTTGAACTTGCGATCCTCTTGCCTCAGCCTCCTGAGATGCTGAAATTACAGGTGAGTGCCACAGCACCTGGCTTATTTTTAATAGTGGTGATAAAAACAACAGCGTACCATTATTACCATTTTTAACCTTTATTTTATTTATTCTAATTAGCAATATATGACAGCAGAATGCAATTCAATTCATATTACACAATTTTTCATGTCTCTGATTGAACACAAAGTAGAGTTTTCACCACTCATGTTTTCATACATGTACTTGGGGTAATGATGTCCAAGTCATCCCACCGATTATTACCCTTTTAAGAGTTGAGTAGTTGTTGGGTGCAGACAGTGCCGTGTGCAGCCCTCTAGAACTTCCCATCTTGCAAAACAGAAAATCTGCAGATTGCACACTAAGTCCCCAACCCCAGCCCCAGGTGGCCCCTCTTCAACTTCTGCCTATGGATTTGACAACTCTAGGTCCATCAATAAGTGGATCTTGCAGTTTTGTTGTGACTGGCTTAGTTCATTTGTCAGAATGTCCTGCAGGTGAGCTGCATTTCTTACAAGAATCTGTTTCTCTGCCCGAACAGGGTGATTCTTCTTTTCTTTTTCTGAGCACTCAGGTGAAGCGGTCAGCTCCATGCATTTTTTTAATGTTATTTTCCCCCAATAGTATTGAGGTGTAATTGACAACATTTGTTATAGGTGTACAAACGGGGCTTTGCCACATGGATTCAGTGTGAATGATGATCACAACGAACCGGTCAGCATACCCATCCCGGGCGAGGGCAGCTGTCAGCACCCTGCCGGGCAGCAGGGCAGTGTCTTCTCTCCTCTTCCCTGGGATCCCCATTCTGTCTTGAGAATCGCTGGACTCCAGGCAGAGTGGGAATGTGAGAAGCCCTAGTGGACCAAGCCAGGCTCCTCAGGCCTGTCACTTCCTTCATTGGGCATCAGTGTGGTTCTGAGTGCCACCAGTTCCTGACCAGGGCTGACTTGTTGCAGGATTTCAATCCAGATGGGGTCTCTGGGTGACCTGGCTAGTGATGAAGAGGAGGAAGATAGGTAAGGAACTTTCTGAATCTGTGACATAGCAACACTGGCTGGTAGTGCAGGACTGCTGTGGGTCCATATGAGGGTCTGAGTACCTAGAAGTTTCCTTCCTCCCGCATGCAGGCTTCTCTGGGTGCTGGTGATGTGGTGTTTGGTGTGTGCTGGTCCATAGAGCCCGCACTTAGAATTGTGCACTTTTCTACGTGATTAAAAAAACAACAAAACAAAACTTATAAGGCCTCTGAGGCCTTTCCCTCCATCCACAGATACACTGGGGACTCAGGTGGCTTTTCCATGTCTGAGCCCAGGGTGGGACAGGAAAGGGGCCCGGGAGCTGCAGGAGGAGGACCTTCCAGAACTGGATCCTCCACTGTGCCCGAGGGAGCTCCTTCCCACAGCATTTCTCTGCCCTCTGCTGGCGGCAGAGGATCTCCGGGGAGCCACTCTCCCAAGTCCACCAAGTCTATGTCCAGGCCTCTTCATCCCCTTCAGCCATCAGGCCTTGGGCCAGGGTCCAGAGGCTCAGGCCTGGGCTGGTGGTGGGGGCCACAGGTAGGAGTGGGAGGGGCTGCAGGGGGAAGCTATTGGGAGGGCCACAGGTGAAGGTGGCTGTAGTTGGAGGGGCTGCAGCTGGAGGTGCCTAGGGGGGGCCTTAGATGGAGGAGGGGCTGCAGGTGGGAGCTGGAAAAGCTATTTAATGGGGGCGGTGGGCCAAGACCTGCCAACAGGCTGTTTCATCCCATGAGGGTTAGTCCTTGTGCCTGGGGGGGCTGCAGGAACCCACCACCAGGAGCATGGCAGGCCTCTGGCTTTGGGGGCTGGCTCTGCTGGCCTTGCCAGGTAAGCTGGCTGCCTGCCCCCTCCTGACGGACCCAGCCTGTAGGGCTCCATGGGGAGGCCGGGTAAGGGCGGCTGCAGAGATCTTAACTGAGCTTAATGGCACCTTTCAGGGTGTTCCTGGAAGTCAGCCCCTAGGGGCTGTGGTGGGGACCTCCTGAAAGCCTTGGGAGCAGAGGCCCTACCTGGCAGCAGACAGACCTACTTGTTTTGGGGTGGGGGTCCCCCCTCTAGCCTGGCCAGGGCAAGAGTCACCCATGCTGAGCCCATTTTCCAAAAGCCTGGGCTGACAAAAGGAGCCGAAGAGCAGGTCTGAGGCTAGCCCTGCCCCTGCCGCTGTCCTTAGCAGCTGAGCCCCGGTTCTGCCCCACTCCTGCCGCCATCTTCTGCCACATAGCAGCTCATGCATTTTTAAGCCAAGTGTTGGTCCTGGAAGGGACCTCCCTCCTTGAAGTTGGCTAGGCCTTGTCACCATTGGGGCTGAGTTGGGAGGCCAGGTGATACTCAACTCCTACAAGGGGTCTATCCTTCATGAAGGGCTGGGTCTTACAGTTTGGCACCCCATAGTCACCCCGTGTCACCCCTTCTGCCTCACTCATGGGGCACTCTGGGCAGCTAAGTATTTGCATCCCTTCAACTGGACCAGGTTGGATCCTTGGAGCATCCTTAGCCTCCAGATGTCCAGGAGCCTGTGACACCGGGGTCCCAGAAGGCCTCACCTCTGAAGGGACCCAGGTGTCCTGGGACAAGGACATCCCTGCGATTAACCAAGGTAAGGACATTGTCCTCTCTGGCCTGGAGGGGCATGACATCGTTTGTGTGATGTAAAAACACTTGGATCTTCAGAAAGAGCCGAGAGGCAGAATCTGGCTGAGTGGGCTCTAAGTGGGTAGAGGTTCTGGTACTTTTTTGGTACTGAGGAATGAACCCAGGGGTACCCAATCACTGAGCCACATCCCCAGCCCTTTTTAATTTATTTAGAGACAGGGTCTCACTGAATTGCTTCAGGCCTTGCTAAATTGCTGAGACTGACTTTGAACTTGAGATCCTCCTGCCTCAGCCTCCTGAGCTGCTGGGATTACAGGCGGGTGCCACTGCCCCTGGCTCAAGGCAAATTCTTACATGGACTTTTCCTGTGTCTTTTCTAATGGGTTGTAAGCACCACAGGCCTTTTAAAAAATTGGCCTGAGGGAAGTATAGGTTACTGGGCTCTCTGACCTGGGCGCTGAGCTTTATCATCAGCACATGTTGGAAAATGCCTCAAGCACCCCGTGAGGGACAGGCTGGGGGTACCGAGGCTCAGTACCCCCCATTTGGAGATCTCTGCTGAAACTGAGTGCACACAGGCAGCCTGGGACAAAACTGGTACAAAAGAAGAAGGGAGTTCCCATGTCACAGCTGTCGGGGGTGAAGCATTGAGGAGGCACAGATGATCTGGCCCTGGGGTGGGTGGGTGTCTGATGGCTGTGGGCGCCATCTTGGAGCCAACTAGGAGCCCTGGCACCTTTTCCTGCTCGGGTCACCATGGGTGGTCTGGAGGTACCATCGCCAAGCGTCTTTCTTGGCGTTGACTATCAGAGGCTGTGGAGAGAACTCTGAGCTGGTGGCTCCTACAGCTGAGAACCTGCCACCTCGCTAATGGCTGCCCACGCCCTGGCCAGCGCCCCTTACTGACAGCACCTGTAAGTGATGGCCGCCAGAGCCGCCCAGCTGTCCCTGTTTCCTGAGCATAACGTTGGCCAAAGGGAGCTGCCTTGGGACAAGGCCGGGGTGCCGTCTGTGGCCCAGCGCTGCCGTGGGACCAGGCCACCTGTGTTCTTCTCCACCCTTTCCTGCTTCCCTCGTGGTCCCCTGGAGATGGCTCCCTCCTTAGGTCACTTGCAGAAGCCGCCATGGCTTCCAGAAAGAGGAGGAACAGAGACGGCTGAGGTGGGGAGGGGCGTGTGGGAGCTGGCACTTGTCCCCACTCCATGGTGGTGTGAACGGGATTTCCCTCTCCTGTCACCTGGGGACCTGAGTGTGACCAGTGGATAGGGGTCAGATGGAAGAAGAAGTGAGCAGGAGACGAGGAGCAGGTCCTCAGGAGAGGGACTTGGGCAGGAGGGGAGACCACCTGGGAGGCCACCTCTTAACAGCAAAGGACCTGGCGTTGGGTCTGGACCGCAGGACTGTGGGAGCTGTGGGTTGTGTTTGAGCAGGGGATGGATGTCTCAGGCTAAGAGGTATCACGTGTGACTGGAGACTGGGACTCACAGGGGCCGTGTGACCTGCCTGAGGTCACACAGTCTCAGCACTTGGAGATACTCTGGCTCCAAAGCTGAAGGAGGCCTCTGCCGGAGCCTGTCCCGATCAGCCTGGGCCAACACACTTCCTTCTCTCTCTCCCTCCCAGGGCTCATCCCGGAGGAGACCCCAGACAGCAGCTTCCTGGTGGAGGGGGACATCATCCGGCCGGTGAGTGTGTCTACGTGAGGACAGTACCCTTGGTGCCCACCCCGAGGTGTCCAGGGGGCTTGACATCTTTGTTTCTCATACTTGGATAGACACTTCTTTTTGCCAAGGTCAGGGTGACTGTTCTATGGGGAACAAGCAGCCTGAATCAAGGGAGGGTGACAGCTGAAGTGGCACTAGCCTCAGCCCAAGAGGGCTTCCTGGAGGAGGTTGGAGCCCTCGGGCCCTGCTCAGTACCCCGCTCAGGGGGTGTGTGGGGGTACTCGGGAAGCCCTGGAAGAGACGGGGGCACAGGCTGAGAGGCTGGGGTGGGGGGAGCTGGGTGGCCACGGTGACCCGGGTGAGGGGCAGCCAGGACGAGGGGACAGTGAGAAGGGAAGAGGTTGGGGGAACTGGGCTGGCCTGCTGGGGGAGAGGGGACAGTGCTCAGGAGAGCGACACTGTATTCTAAGCCACTCAGCAGGAGGCTCCTGAGTGGGGCAGTGTGGGGTGGGAAGCAAGCCCACCTGGTTGTCTGTGCTCGAGAGCCAGAGGCCAGCATGGCTACGTGAAGCCCAGGGACAGGGAGCTGGTCATGTGACCCCACTCCACCCCAGGCAAAATCAAGCAGCCCCCTTTGGCCTTTGGGGCAGGACTGCTGGGAGTTGTGGAGCCTACACTTGCAAGAGTTCTGGTTGGTGGGAAAACGAGGGAACGTCAAGGGCCAGGGTATGGCCTTGGCATTACCCTGAATGTCCCTGTCCCCATCTGCTTTCCACAGTCAGGGCTGCTCTGAGGGTGGAGTGCTCTGCTGGGGTGCTAGGGTGGGGTTGCTGGCTGGAGCTTACAGCCCTGGGACACCTGGCCAATCTCAGGCACCAATCTTCTTTTTATCTACTTAATAGAATGAGTTACAAGTTCTGTGACATCCTGGACCGAGGGTTGGGTGTTGAGCATTAAAATTCACCTGGCTAGAGCCAGGTGTGGTGGTGGCACCTGTCATCTCAGCAGCTAAGGGGGCTGAGGCAGGAGGATGGCAAGTTCAAGGCCAGTCTCAGCAACTTGGCAAGACCCTGTCTCAAAAAATAAAAAGGACTGGGTATGCGGCTGAGTGGTAAAGCGCCCCAGGTTCAATACCTTAAAAAAATTCCACATGGCTGGCCCATTCACTTCCTGTGCTTCTGTCCCTCTTCCAATGGCCTCTCTATCCACACACCATGACCCACCTGTCACATCTTTAGGGTTCTGGTGGCCTGGGGTCAGTTACCCTTGGGGCACAAAACTTGGGTGGCCTGTGTTCCTAGACATCTCTGAGATGTCCTCTCTCCTCAGAGTCCCTTTCGACTATTGTCAGTGACCAGCAACAAGTGGCCCAAGAGTGCCAGCGGTGCTGTGGAGGTCCCCTTCCTGCTCTCCAGCAAGTATGGTGAGTAGGTGGGGTGTAGTGCCCCTTGCTGGCCCAGCCCCTTCCTCGTGCGCCAGGCTCCTGTCTGGGCTTCCCCCCCTTTCCTTGGGTGGCCACATCCTGTCTCCTCCCCAAAGGGCCCTTCTATGAGGGTCCTTTTGTCCCCAGGGTCTCCTGAGCTGGGAGAGATGGAGAGGGTCCACATGGGACTGTCTGGTCCCCGTGGGCCACATGGTCATACAGCTAGGGTCTGTCTGGAGCTCCGCCTTCTTCCCTGATGCTGCTGTCTGACAGCTTTGCGGGGGGTGTGAGCCGGAAGCACCACTCCCAGCCCCCACGTGGACTTCACAAGGCTGGAGGGCTATGGACCTCAGCTGGGGCTTCAGCCAAGCCGTGTCTCCCCTAGATGAGCCCAGCCGCCAGGTCATCCTGGAGGCGCTGGAGGAGTTCGAACGTGTCACCTGCATCAGGTTTGTCACCTACCAGGGCCAGAGAGACTTCATCTCCATCATCCCCATGTCGGGGTGAGTGCTCTAGGGTTGCGACTCTCGGCTTTCTTTTGTGAGCCCAGTAGGACCTGCTTGGGGTTGACAGCCTGTTTCCAGGCTCCTCTTCCTGGGCTCAGACTCCCCCTGTGCACCCCAGGGATTTGCCCCAGGGGTGCTGGGCCCACAGGGCTGAAGCTGGTGACAGGGTGGGTGCTGGGCCCTTGTCTGCAGAGCCCGCATCTGCTAGAGGCTCTGGTGTGAGTCTGGGCAGGTCTCGGGTTCTTTCTCGGGGGTACACGTGCTGTGGGCATCCAGGTGGACCGGGTCCCCTATCTTCTGAGCCTCTGAGATGGGGGTGGTAGGATACCCTGCATTCTAGCTCACCAGGCCTTGGTGCATGTGGAAGCTTGGACTCAGGTCCACTGGCTCTGGGTGCAGCCTCTGTTCTCCATGATGACATCAGTGCCCATCTCTTACTGGCAGCTGGGCTGCTAAGGAGACTTCATTGTGTCCATTTCACAGAAGGCCAGGCAGTCAAGGGACCTGGAGTGGGACAACAAACCTGGGGCTAGTCCAGGAAGGGGACCATCTGCTCATCTGTCCTGGGCCTGGGTGCGAGGGAGGGCCTGGCTGCCAGCTCTCTGGTCTTGCAGGTGCTTCTCGGGCGTGGGGCGCAGCGGAGGGATGCAGGTGGTGTCCCTGGCGCCCGCCTGTCTCCGGAGGGGCCGGGGGATTGTCCTGCATGAGCTCATGCACGTGCTGGGCTTCTGGCATGAACACTCACGGGCCGACCGGGATAACTACATCCGCATCAACTGGAACGAGATCCTGCCGGGTAAGGCAGGCTGGGCCTGGAGGTCTGGGGTGCCGGGAGGGGGCAGGGGAGGGCAGCAGCTCAGGCCAGGGCATTGTCCACCTCCCGTGGGGGAGGTTGTCCGTCTCCCCACCACCTGCCTGACCCTATGGGGTTCCCGCTTCTAATACCTGAGGAGTCGTCCAGCTGCCTTTGCCTTGGGCTCTGAGCCTTCGCTTGCCCCCTAATCATGCCTGAGCAGGAGTGTCACCATCTTTTTCATCTCCTCCCTGGCACCGTCAGTCACCTGAGCATGGCATCTGGGTGAACTGAGCAAGAGGGGAGCTGGGAGATAGCAGGGTGCATGTGCCAGCTGAGGGGGTCCAGGGCAGCGCTGCAGGTGGGCGTTGACGGGGAGGTACATCAGGAGCCCAGGGGACCAACGAGGCCGGTGTTGGAGTGGGCCCCAGCTCTGCCCGTGAGCAGCAGCTGCGTACTGCGCATCTGGTTCCAGGGATGGGGGATCCCTGCTCTTGTGGCTTGGTGGCCTGATTCTGGAGGTAGGATGAAGGTCAACTGACTGATGTGAGAAGGTACCAAGGGGTTACAGGAGGAGTCGGGGGGCTTCCTGAAGGCAGAGGGCTCTGACCAGAAGTGGGAGCTCCCCTGGGGCTGTGGTGTTGGCTTCGGGAAGGTACCTGAGGTCCAAGACAGGAGCACATGGGTAACACCTTACAAAGGGACCAGGATTGAGTGACACTGGAGGGGGGTGGCAGTGACGGATGACTCTGTACCCAGCAATCTGAGACCACATCCTTCACGTGCTCCTGGGATACTCGTGAACATTTGCCCTGAGAAACACCACATTTGAAAAGGCTGTTAAGACAAGGTTCCGGTCATGACCATAAAATAGAAACCAATAGCAGATCAAAGTCAGAAACATCTCCCACTTAGGTTTGTTGTTGTTTTTCATTTAATGTCTTCCTTTTGGCTCTGGAGTTAAACTGCAGGGATTCTCAAAAACAAAATTATAGAAAGCTTTAAAAGGTTTGTGGCTCAGGCGACCTTGGGGAAAATGTGTAGATGTATGTGAACATATTCATAAAAATAGAGGGGCTGGGCGTAGCTCAGCAGTAGAGCACTTGCCCATCAGGTGTGAGGGGTGTGTGACCTGAGGCAGAGGTCAAGGTGCAGCTGCTGCTGGGGTGGGGGCTTCATGACCACACGTGGGTGGGATAGCAGACCTTTAACGCTGGGTCAAGGAGTAGATGGAGCAGGGCATCCAGGACACTGAACAGCATGTGACTTCATAGAAGCAGGGGGTCTGCAAAGATTCGACCCATACAAGGTGACTTTGAGAAGGAGAGGTAGGGAGAACTGGTAGGTGCATGTCCCTGGACAGCCACATGTCCCTTGCTTCTGCATCACCTGGTATGGATTTGGATCCCTTCCAGGGCTGGGGGTGAGCAGGAAGGGGTACAGAAGGCCAGAACCAGTGCAGGAAATTACACACTTAAGCTGAAGGTCTGAAACCACAGCTAAGTGGGTTGTCGGTGCCTGCCACTGGTTCTTTTTATACATCTCCAGATTGCATTTTTTTTTTTTAAAATAAGGCTTTGAAATCAACTTCATCAAATCTCGGAGCAGCAACATGCTGGCGCCCTATGACTACTCGTCAGTGCTGCACTACGGGAGGTGAGCATCCCTCTTCTGTACTTCCTTCCCCTGCCCTGTCCTCCCAGCCCCAGTGTGACTCGCCTTTGCCCCATCCTGGGGTTCCAGGCTTGCCTTCAGCCGGCGTGGGCAGCCTACCATCACACCACTCTGGGCCCCCAGTGTCCACATTGGCCAGCGATGGAACCTCAGTGCCTCGGATATCACACGAGTCCGCAGGCTCTATGACTGCAGCCCAAGTGTCCCCGAGTCCCACGGGAGAGGTGAGTGACACGGGAGGGTGACTTGGGCTGGAGAAGGCTCTGGTCCTGAAGTGGGGTCAGGGAGGGTAAAGTGGTAGAAGATAAGGTTGCAGAGGGGAGAAGATGAGGTGACGAGAGGACTACCACGATTGATGTAGGGAAAGCATTTGGAAAAGTTAACACTCACTTGTGATTAAAACCTTTTAGCAACTGGAAATAGAAGAAATGCAGTCTACCAAAAACCTAGAGCAAAATCATCTTTAATGTTAAAACATTAAACTAGGACCAAGACAAAATTTCCCACTATTGTGCCATCTACTAAACATTGTAGTGGTGGTCTTAGCCATTGCAATATGGCAAGAAAAAGAAGTTTGAGGACTATAAGGGAAATAAAAATTGTCACTAATCCTAATTATATTAAAAACAGAAAAATCTACATCGGTGACTATGGTAATTTTAAAAGGTAAATGTAATCATTATATCAGAATCAATTATACTTCTATTTACCCTCAGAAAATACAACTTTTGAGAAAGATAGCATTGATACTACTAATAAAAACAAGGCCCTGAGGAATAAAAGTGTCACAAGCTATATAAAACTTCTAATGGAGGAAAACACTTATTTTAAGAATACTTAAATACATAGAAACTGGTTTGATGGTGCACATTTGTAATCCCAGCAACTTGGGAGACTGAGGTGGGAATGTTGCAAGTTTGAGGTCAACCTCAGCAACTTAGAAGGTCAACCTAAACAATTTAGCAAGACCCTATCTCAAGATAAAAAAGGCTGGGAATGTAGCTCAGTGGTAGAGTAACCCCAGGTTCAGTCCCCAGTACCAAAACAAACAACCCCCCCCCAAATTTAGGTATGTATCAGTTATTGATAAGCAGACTATTTTTTTTTTTTTTTGGTGTTCCTGGGAATTGAACCCAGGGCTTTCACATGCCAAGAAAGAACTCTGGTACTGAGCTACATCCCCAGCCCAAGAAAATGTTTCAAAAATTCACATCTCTTCAAGTAGCTCTATAGACTCAATAAATTCCCATTCAGAATTCCAACAAGTTTTGATGATATTGACAGGGTGATTCTAAAATTTATATAGAAATATGAGAGGCCAATAATAGCCAAGACAGTCCTGAAGAAAAATAAGCAGAGGAATTTGCCTTAGCACATGTTGTCATAGTTTATGAAGTATCTAAAGTATACAAAACATAGATATATATATATGCTTCCAAATGTGTTATAAAATACATAGTATATAAAGTATCTTTAAATGGAGATCAAGGATTGATTGACAATTGATTGACAATTGCCCATGGAACAGAATGGAAAGTTCAGAAATGGCTTTGACTCAAGTGGGACCTCCATAAGGGGCATTGATGATCACAAGGGAAATAACATATTGGTCATTAGATGGTTCTGGGACAACTAGGTTTCTACCTAATGAAATTTGTACATGATATGAGTTAGGAATTGATTTCTTTATGTACAAGAAAGACTTCCATGTAAATGGAGAGGAAAAAAAAACTTCTAGAAGAAAACCTAGGAAGATGTCTTCCCTGTGGGATATGGAAGGATTTCTTAAATAAAATAGACAATCCTACCCCTAAAACTAGGAGGATTCATAATCTCAACTACATTAACCATAATAACTGCTATTTATCAAGAGACACCATTGAATAAAGCAAATATACAGATTACAAACTGGAAGAGATTCTGAGCAACACATAAGTGGTTGTATACAGAATGCACAAAGAACTATAATAAGAAAAAGACAAACCAACAAATAGAAAAATGGACAAGATGTTTAACAGACATCTTGGAAGAAATCAAATAAGGGGGAAAAAATACAATTCTCAGCCTCATTAGTAACTGAGAAAGTGCAAATGAAGACACAATACCATTTCCCCTCCCTGAATTGGCAGAAGTCTAAAACCTCAATAATACCAGATTCTGGTCAGGATGTGGAACCACAGGTAATGTTTACACCCTACCAATGGGGGTGTACATCACTCCCTCTGTCTGGCTCATTTTCCTTAGCATACTGTTTAGGGAGCACCATGTTGTAGCATTTACCATTCCTTTTCATTGCTGAGTGACATTCTCATTTTACTGATTCAGTGATCACTTGATGAACATTTGGGTTTCTACTTTTTGTCTACTATGGATAGTACTTCTGTGGCCATTCACATGCAAGATTTTTTGTGAACTTATGTCTATTTCTTTTTGATATGTACTTAGGGACTGAATTGCTGGGCCCTATGCTGACTCTATACTGAATTGCTAACTGGTTTTCAAAGCAACTGCACCATTTATCATTCCCACCGGCAATCCAAGAGAGAATCAGTTTTTCACATCCTTGCCAACAATTGTGATCTTTCAATATAACCATCCTAATGGGGGTGAAAGTATCTCGTGTTCTGATTTGCATTTCTCTGATTAATGATGTTGAATGTATTTATGTATTTGTCATTTGTATATCTTTTTTTGGGGGTAGAAATTTCTATCCAGAGTTTTCCCTATTTTTCAGTTGGGTTGTCTTTTCTTGGATGAATTCTAAGTTTTTTTTAAAAATGTATATTCTGGATACATGTGTCTTATCAGTTTTTATCATTTGAAAATGTTTTCCCAAATTCTACGGGTAGGTCTTTTTCTCTCTTTCTTTTTTTTTTTTTTTTGGTACCAGGGATTGAACCCAGGGTGTTTACCACTGAAACATAGCCTCAGCCCTTTTTTATATTTTATTTAGAGACAGGGCTTTGATAAGTTGCTGAGGCTGGTTTGGAATTCACATCCTCCTGTCTCAGCCTCCTGAGTCACTGGGATTACGTGTGTGTGTCTCTGTACCCAGCCACATTGATTTCGCTTTCTAAATGGTGATCTTTGAACACTAAGACTTGACTTTGAGGTCCAGCTTATCAACTTTTTCATCACCGTGCTCTTGGTGTCATGTCTAAGGTTTGGCCTAGCCCAGGGCTGTGAAGATTTATGCCTGTTTTTTTCTGAGAGCATTAGTTTTAGGTCTTACATTGAGGTCTGTGATCCTTTTGGGTTGTGTATGGTGTGAGGAAGGGGTCCATCCTTAATCCTTCATGTAGTTATCTAGATGTTGCAGCACCATTTCTTAGATTATTTCCCCCTACATAACATTTCACAGTATCAAATATTACATAACTTTCTTTTAAAAAAAATTAAAGAGCACAGGCCTAGGGATGTAGCTCAGTTGTCTAGCATGCATGAGGCCCTAAGTTCAACCCTCAACACCCCTCAAAATAACAAAAAGGGCTTTGTAGGTGATTCTAGAGGTTAGACTTTCATGAGGAGCAGAGATTGGGAGGTGCTGGAAGGCCTTGCCAGGGGAAGTTTTATCAAGATGGTGGCCGCGTGGGCATGTTTGGGTGTTGAGACGATGACTCACTGGAGAAGGAGACAGGGTGGATTCAGGAGGAAGAGGGAAGATCATCCAGAATGTTCAGAGGCGCTGTCCTTGGTGGGAGCTAAGGAATGTCCCTGTACTTAATGGAAAGGAAGACAGGCGAGGACCTGGGCCCTCATGGGGACCTGGAGATGAGGAATCAGAGGGTCCCGTTGGACAGCAAGGTGAGGCTTCCAGCTGAGGGGATGAGGGGAGGGACGAGAAGGAAGAGGCACACAGTGGCTGACTAAAGAGGAGTCAAAACCTGGTAGAGACCTGTGGCAGGTCAGAGGCTGGTGCCGGAGACGGGAGGCTGCCCCACCTCCAGGCCTGGGGTTTGGCTGTGTGACGGAGGAGAGAGGAGGAGAGATGTCCTCAGCAAGATCGAGCCAGGGGAGGGGAGGGGTCTGGAAGTTCGGAGGCTGCAGAGAAAGACAGGATCCCCTGGTGGACTTGGGGGGGCCGAGGCCCTGTGACATTTGAGGTCTGGATGTAGGGGGCTGCCGTGGAGTGGAGGCCTAGGAGGTGGTAGTGGATTCGGATGCTGGGCCAGGTCCAGAGGGACAGTGTGGGCTGTGAGGACGATGGGACTGGGCGGGAGGGGTGGCTGGTGTGTGTGATCAGCCATTGCTGCGGACGGCAGGGAGGGCTGACTGGGAGCCTTTGTGTGGGCAGGAGTGACAGGGTGGAGAGGAGCCTAGGGACAGGCCACATCACTAGGGCCTAAAGTAGGGAAGAGCTTCACACAGCAGTGAGTGGCTGGAGTGGGTCAAGGAGGACCTGAGGGCACTCGGCCATGTCCTCCTGGTGTCCTCCTGGGGCTTGGCCATGGCTATAATAATGGCTCTAGAGGCGCCTTCAGATGGAAGAGGTCAGGGGTGGTTGTACGGAGCAGCCCAAGGAAGGGCCTAGAAGGTGAAGGCTCTGGTGATAGGTCAGATGGGCTAACAATAAGGGTTGCCTGGGGCACAATGGGGAGGTCACCGATCTGAACAGTGGGGTCTCCTGGTGGTGATTTCAGGGGCCATGTGGGGAGGGAGGGGTGGCTCTGTTGTCCTAGTCCCTGGGACTGCAGAAATGTGGGTCTTGAGGGTATCGGGCAGCGGCTCAGCAGGACTGGCTGGTCATCGCCCCTGTGAGCTGACCTGGGCACCCTGGAGCATGCTGGAGCCGGCTCTGGCTCTTTGCAGCTGAACATCTACTTTCTCGCTCTGACTCTTGGGCCTGACCTCCTGTCCCTCCTCTGCAGGGTTCCAGGAGGACAGCGATGGTCGGAGTCCTGCCCCCGACTCCAGGCCACACCTGCAAAGACTTCTGGAGGCACTGTTGGTGGGACCCAGGAGCCCTGATACCCACGGCCCGAGGCCTGGAGGACAGCGTGTAGCTGCCGGGTCTGTGGAGAGCCCACACAGTGGGCAGCTCCCTGCCTGGAGGCAGCTCCGTGTGGAGGCCTTGGCGAGACCCCCTCAGACTCTGGCTGCTTCCCCAGGCCCCGCAGCAGGAGTGCCTGGCATTGCTCTAGAGCAGCCCTGGCTGGCCCCAGAGGCCACCGTACACCCACTCCCAGAGGCCAGAGACCAGCCAGCGCCTGCTCTGGGGAGCCCAGCTCTGCCAGGGGACTATGTCCCCAGAAGTCCCTTCAGAGGAATGTCCAGAGATTGAGCTTGTGGCCTCTGTCCCCAAATGGGGAGCACAGGTTCTGCCTGGAAGAACGGATTCACCAACCTTCTGTCCCTCTGGGCAGCATCCCTGTCTTCTTTCCTCCCACCTGGCCACTCTCTCTGAGGCCAGGCCAGTCCCTCTGTCCTCTCTCCATTGTGTTCCCCAGGGGGAAGGCAGGCCTAGCTCTGCTTGCCCTTGACTTTTGCTCTAGCCCTGGAGGATGCAGAGAATGGGAGGTGACATTCTCCAGGGCCAGGATCCTGGGAGGGGTGAGGAAGTTCCAGCCCTGAAGGCCCCTGGGAGCCTCCTGTAGCTGAGCCCCAGCACACCCCCCCCCCCCCCCGTCATGGTTAGATGGTGCTGCCCTCCCTCTGCCTTGGTCAGGCCTCAGCGGGGAGTCCTCTGGCTCTGCCCCTGGAACAGCCTCCCGTCGTCACTGATGTCCAGAGGCTGAGCCTCTGGTCTCCAGCTCTGCTCTCCAGGAAGCTCCGAGAGCCCAGTTCTCTCCCCTGCAGGGCAGGAGGACGGTGGCCTTGGGGCACCACCTGTGGGAAGACCAGGAAGAGGTGAGGCCCCACCAGGGCCACCCAGTGGGAACCCCAGCTAGAACCCAGACCCGAGGGGACTGGATGCTTATCACCCAGATCACGGTTTCCAGGGAGCCTCGCCCTTCAAGTGCTCGGCCAGAGGAGGCCCTGGTGGCCATGGGCTGCTTGACCCCCAGCCATGCTTCCCTCTCCTCCCCAAGCTCGGGGCCTTCCCTGGGAGGTCTGAGTCGGGAGCAGAGAAAGTCTTGTGTGCCAGTGGGTGGGTCTGGGCCAGGAGCCCCCAGTCCCCAGGGGTGCGGTTCTAGAGCCTGTCGGGTTGAAGAAGCCCCGTGTTGGGGTGGGAGGGGAGCAGGAGCCAGTGATATTGGGACCCTCAGCTATTTGGGGGGAAAACAGAAATAAAGTTGGGTGCTTGCTGCATAAGCCATGCTGTGCTGATCACCCCACGTGTGTGGGAACCGTCAACCCTCCTGGCTGCCCTGGGAGGGACGGTGGTGGGGTTGACCCACTTTCCAGAGGAGGAAAATCTTCCGAAGGCTGTGGACCTGCTCAGGGAGGCGCACAGAGGAAGCAGCTGGAGGATGAGGCTTGGCCTCCAGTTCTGGGGAGAACTTGGATGTGGCCAGACTCCTGGAGTGGTCAGTGCTGAGACTGTACCGGGGGACATAGGGCCATGCTCATGGACCTTTGCAGCCTCTGTCCCCAGTCTATCTTGGGGGTTTCAGTCTAGAGTTCCCTAAAATGGAACAAGGGCCCAGTCTTGGGCATTAGCTTCAGGGAAGGTCCCTGCCGGGGGGGGGGTGCCCCTTTTCAGGTCTCTGGACTTGGGGTGAGGGGTCAGTGTTGATATCAGAATGGGTGCTCCTAGAAGGTGGCAGCACCCTAGGAGACCCCAGGCAGAGGCCCTGGGCCACCCTAGGATACAGGCAGTGCGGTTGCACCCCAGCGATCAGAAATAAGCGTGACTGCCTGGGGACCTATTAGCCTCTGAGTGGCCGCGCTAGGCCCCTAGACGGGGCTGGACTCTCTGGGAGCCGCTGGTTCAGAGGAGTTGGTGTGCTTTGTACCATGTCCAGCCCCCGCCCCCTGCTCTAGCTCTCAGGCTGCCTGGTGGGAGACCCGGTAGGAAGGGGCTCTTGAGCTCCATCTGGATTCTCCAAAGATGGGGCTGGGGAGGCTGGAGGCCTCCCTCTTCGGAGGTAGTCATGGAAAAGCTGCCGTTATGCCCTCCTCCGGGAAGCCACCTGCCACTGCAGAGCCCCGGCCAGCTCTGGGCCCAGTCCTATTCTACAGGCCCCAGCCTGGGTGATGAGAGGCCCTGGGGGGTTGACCAAGCCCAGGAGCTAGCTTCCCCTCCCACGATCCCCAGCCATGGAGCTAGTGGACTCATCAGTCCATTCACTCATTCAGCAAACACGGAGTGTTAGGGGCCAGGCAGGCTCTTGTGGGTTCCATGTTAACAAGGAAGTGTTAATATTCTCAGGAAGCTCATCAGTGGTGAAGAGAGGGCTGGGGGAATAATCTGGCAAGCAAGGCTTCTGCTATTGACAAGTGACAGGGGAGGAGGTCAGGAAGGGCCCTCTGAGGATGTGACACTTCAGCCATGACCTGAACTAAAGGGGCAGAGAGCGAACAGGACAGGTCAGGTGGAGCTGGGGAGGGTTTTATTCCCAGAGCAGCAGGGGTACTGCAGGAGGTTTCAAAGTCCTTCTAGATGCTCCTTGGAAACCAGTTGGGCAGCAGAGCAGTTGGCCACTGCAGTCACGCAAATAAGTGACGTGGGCTGCAGAGATGGACAGAAGCCGTGCGCTGGAGGGTTTGGGGGTGGAGGCAAAAGCACTTGCAGCTGTGTGCAGTGGGTGAGGGCGTGAGCCTGCGGGGACAGCAGTGCCACAGCCCTGTGGGCCATAGGGAGGGCAGGGATGGGGAGGCGACTATGCTTAGGTCTGAGTCGGCTGCAAGACCTCACTGGATGGGTGGGGAGCAGGTGGGCCCAGCGGGCAGGCTGGGGTGGAGGCCAGGCAGGAGAGCAGGCTACAGTGTGGTCAGCCTCCAGCAAATGGGAGTCACGGAGTCATGGGGCTAGACAAACCACCCGAGGTTCCTGTTGTGGGGCTGTCCACCATACCCTGGGATGTTTAGCTACGTCTTTGGCTTCTACGGGCTGGAAGCCAGTGGTCACCTCCCTGCGCCGGGGAGTTGGGACAGTCAAAGGCATCTCCAGGCGTTGCCAAATGTCCCTCGTGGGGAGATGGGAATGTCATTCCCAGAACCACTGAGAGGGAGCTGAGAAGCAGTGGGCTCTGAGGAAGACATAGAACCATGAGAATTCCCAGAAAACTAGAAATGGAGCCACTATTTGACCCAGGGTTCCACTCCTCAGCATATACCCAAGGGACTTAAAGTCAGCATACTATAGTGATGCAGGCACATCTGTGTTTATAGCAGCCCAATTCACAGTAGCAAAACTATAGAACCAACCAAGATGCCCTTCAACAGATGGAAACAGAAAATGTGGTACATATACACAATGGAATATTAGCCATAAAGAAGATCTTTCTGATTTTTGCAGTAATGGATGGATCTGGAGAATATCATGCTAAGTGAAATAAGCCAGTCCCCCCGAAAAAAAACAAAACAACAACAACAAAAAAAAACAAAAACAAAGGCTGAATGTTCTCTCTGATAGGTGGATACTAACTCACAGTCAGGGAGTTGGGAGGGAAAAATAGAAGTTCAGTTGATTAGACTAAGGGGAATGAAGGGAAGGGAGGGGAACAGGACTAGGAAGGACAGTAGAATGAACTGGACATCAGTATGCCATGTGCATCTGTGAATATGTGACCAGTGTAACTGCACATCATGCACAACCACAGGAATGGGATCCTAATTAGGATAAGTTATACTCCATATGTCAAAACACACTCTGTCATGTATATCTAGAAAGAACAAACAAACAAACAAAAAAAAACCAAAAAACCCTGAGTGTTCCAAGAAAAGGGAGTGGTCCCCTGCATCCTGTCCTGCTGAGAAACCAAGAGAAGCCAGAGACAGGCCTGGCCTGTGGTGACCCAGCGGGAGTGGATGTGCAGGGCCAGCTGCAGGGGCTTCTCCCTGGGGGCTCTGGAGAGAGCAGGAGGATCAGGGACCGAGCCTGGAGGCACAGGGGCGGGAGGACCGGCCTGTGAACGGGAGGCAGTGACAGAGGAGAGGGGGCGACTGAGGCCCCAAAGGACCTGCCCCTCTAACAGAGGCAAGAGTCTGAGCTCAGGGCAGGTGGGTGCAGGGAGCGGGGTTGTGCATGCCTTGGGGGTGGGGAGAGGCTGGGAGGTTAGAGGGGGCGGGCAGCGTCCTGGGGGAGTCCGGAGACACTGGTGGTGTATTCCAAGCCAAGCCGGTCGATGCCGTGTGTTTCACTCTGGAAAAAGCAGATGCTGGTCAACAGCAGGATGCGGGAGGATGACTGAGGTCGGACGGAGGGGGCTGGGGTTTCGCCAGGTGACTAATGACAGGGAGAGGATGACTCTAGGGGCTGGGAAGGGGAAGGTCACGCAGGGCGTTCTGGGAAGAGGGTCCCAGGGACTGGAGAGGCTGGGGCCTCTGGGGAAGTAGGGTGTGCAGCCCCACGGGGGTCAGTCCTGGGAGCCGCTGGGGCACCCTGGGAGATCTGGGCCACCACCTCGCCTCTCAGGCCTGGAGAAGAAGTAACTCCAGGGCTTTCACCTAAGATGCCCCGCGTCTCTGTAGGCTGTGTCAGCCAGGGCAGGGACAACTGTCTTATCATCCTTTGAAAAAAGTGCAATTGCTTATGTGCTAGGTCACCTTTTCCCTAGGGCTCCTCTCTCCAAGGACATCCCTTGGGCACCATCCCTTGGGCACGATCTGTCAGCGCCCATGTATATCATACCTGCTGCCACTGTCCCGCACCACCCAACAACCCTGGGCCAGATGTGAGGACAGGGAAGTGACATTTGCTCTAATGGAGGGGCAGAGGCAGTGACCCCGTGGCACCCTGTCTAGATACGATGTGCTCATGTGAAAGAGGTGTTGTGTGCATGGCATCAAGAAACCTGGAGACAAGGGGCCCTTCCTCTGCCTGGGAGGGTGGTGACAGGTGAGTCAACCTGGAAGAGCACATCAGGAGGGGTCTCAGAACAAACGGGCAACAGCAGCTGGTGAAGCAGGGTCCTGATTGTCCCCTTCCCCATGTAGATGCTGAACTCTGCCTCTGCTGGTGGAACAGGATGACAGTGGAAGTCAGATCCAGTTTGGGAAGAGTGGAAGACTTGCTGGGGCACCTGCAGCCCTGTTGGGGCACCTGCAGCCCTGTTGTACGGGGGAGATGGAAAGCCATAGGCGGGAGCAGCCTTAGCAGTAGCACCCACCATCTTGAACAGTTGGAGGTCCCCAACACAGCCCTCGTTGGGGGGTTGGGAGGAGGTGAGCAACAGAGCTCACAGAGCCTGGGGCACCCTTCCAGCTTCAGGTGAGCATCTCCCAGTTCTGCCTATCTGCAGACTCTCCTCTGGGCTATGCCCACCTGGGCTGGTGCCCAACAAGGGTGCCCAGCATGGCCTGGCACTTGGTAGAACTGGAGTTGCCCCTTCAAGGAAGGCCCAGGTGTGCATGTTGGGGGTGGTGAAAAGGTACTCCTTGAGGGTGTCCAGATTCTGCAGGAGCAATGGGGACAGGCAGGAAATTGCTTTAGTGGCTGTTCCCAGTCCCTCACCGCCACCTTCACCCTTCCTCAGTGAAGGGATGACTGGGGTATCTCCATCACTGGTGAAGGTGGGTGCAGGCCCTCCCAGGTCCGTACAGTGGGAAATCCATCCCTAAAACCTCTCTGGTGAGACCTGGAGTGGGCAGGGGCAAGGCAGCAGCACAGTCAGCAGGGTAGCAGGGCAGGAGGGTGGGTCAGCAGGAGATCAAGGAGAAACCTTCTGGCAGCACGTGGCCAAGTGACTGGTCTGGGCTGCTCCCTGTCTGAGCCTGGGTAGGGGCAAGACTGTGTGGGCACCCAGAGGCCACACATCTTGTTTCCATGGAAGTGGGCAGGCCGGGGGTGGAGCTCTGGTGGGTAGGCTGGCTCATGTTGGGGGCTTGGGGGAGACCCCACTTTCAGAGATGGATTGATGCCTACCCACACAGACGATGCTCTGCAGGGCCATGAGCTGCACATCACTATGTCCAGCCCGGGTTTATGGCTTCCGGGGCCACAAAAAAGCAAGTGCTCCGAGCTGCCCAGGCTGGTGCTGGTGTTGCAGGGACAATGCCTGGGGAGGAGGGTACCTGAGCCAGAGAGTAGCTCAACAGCTCTTTAAGGGCGGGCATGGGGCGGGGGCTTAGTGTGCAATTTCTTCTCACCCACTCCTCTGTCCACCGCCACCCCAAGGGTACGGGGTGGGGGAGCAGGGAAGCTCCTCCCTTCATCGCTGCCCCTGAGACCGGCTTTTTCTGAACTGCCAGAAAAAGACCTCATCCCTCATGGGCACTGGATCTCCCCGCTGTGCACCAGGGCAGCGACCTCCTCTTCCCATTGGTCAAAATGCTGGCGATCGTCATGACCCCATGCAAACCTTAGCCTGTCTCAGCTGCTGCTTCGAGTCCACGCCAGTTTCCTTCTTACCACCTTTGCCCGCAATGGAGCAAAGTGAAGCAGCAACAGGAAAACTGAAATCGTAAATCCCAGGCTGAACAGCCTCTTCCCACTTGGGCTGGGCCTTTTCAGCGCCTCCAGGAGCGCGGACTGTCCCAGCACGCGGGCGGCAGCAGGGGGCGCTCGCAACCCGGAGACGCTCGCCTCAGACTCTGCAGGTCCCTGGAGTCCAGTCAGGGTGGAGCGAGGGATTCGGGACAGTCTCCCCGCTCCCACCCGCTCTCCGCTGGGTTGCCTCATGGCTAGGGTGTGGTTAGTTATGCTCCAGCGCCCCAACACTCCCCCACGCTCTCCTTTGGGCGACAGGAGGGGAGACCAGCTCGCACCCTCGCCCTTGATCTGGCTGCTCGGGTCCCAGCCTCGCAGTCTCCTTCTCAGTGCCCGCTGACGAGCAGCTCGGCCTCCTGGGTCCCCGCAGGTACCGACCCTTCCTCTTCGGCACTCATCCTTCCCAGAGTCCCCAAGGTCCCAGACGCTGGGCCCCTCTGACCTCCCTCCGCGTGGCGGCCGAGAGGAAAAGGGGTAGGGGCGCCAGGCGGAGGCCAGGGTGCGGGGAGGCAGCGCTCCTGCAAAGCGCATCTTCCAACCACGCTCCTCCGACCGCCCGCCCCCGCCCCACCTCCCGCTCCCGCCTCCAGTCTCCTCCTCCTCCCGCGGCTCCCGCCCTCCTCCCCACTCCCCTGCCGCGGCGGGTGCCTGCAGGCGCGGCTCCGGGCGAGAGCCGGCAGCGGAGCGAGCTCCTCGCTCTGCGTCTCCTCCCAGGACCGCCGAGCACATCCAGTCGGGTCTTCTAGGCTCCGCGCCCGGCGGTGCATCCGGCCACCCTGCGGTGCGACAGCGCTACTTTCCTGCAGTCTCGGGCGGGACGGGGACGACCGCGGGACAACTTGGAAAAACTTCTCTGGGGCAGACGGCAGGGACGCTGGGCGCTGGTGGAAGAGGATGTAGGAGGGCGGTGGCTGGCCCCGCGTGTCCCCGGACCTCCTAGGCACCGTTCGTCCGGGCCATGGGGCTCCAGCGCCTTCAGCATCGCCGGGGGGACCATCCCTTCGCCTAACCGAGCCGGGGTGCTGCTCTGTCCCGCCGTGCGTCCGCCTGGCGGGCAGCGGTGCCACTGGCCATGTCCGGCCCCACCATGGACCACCAGGAGCCCTACTCTGTGCAGGCTACAGCTGCCATCGCGGCAGCCATCACCTTCCTCATCCTCTTCACCATCTTCGGCAACGCGCTGGTCATCCTGGCCGTGTTGACCAGCCGCTCGCTTCGCGCACCGCAAAACCTGTTCTTGGTGTCGCTGGCTGCCGCTGACATCCTCGTGGCCACGCTCATCATCCCTTTCTCGCTGGCCAACGAGCTGCTGGGCTACTGGTACTTTCGGCGCACATGGTGCGAGGTGTACCTGGCGCTCGACGTGCTCTTCTGTACCTCGTCCATCGTGCACTTGTGCGCCATCAGCCTGGACCGCTACTGGGCGGTGAGCCGCGCGCTGGAGTACAACTCGAAGCGCACACCGCGCCGCATCAAGTGCATTATCCTCACGGTGTGGCTCATCGCAGCCGTCATCTCGCTGCCGCCCCTCATCTACAAGGGCGACCAGGGCCCCCAGCCCCACGGGCGCCCCCAGTGCAAGCTCAACCAAGAGGCCTGGTACATCTTAGCCTCCAGCATCGGCTCTTTCTTTGCACCCTGCCTCATCATGATCCTTGTCTACCTACGCATCTACCTGATTGCCAAACGCAGCCACCGCAGAGGGCCGGGGGCCAAAGGTGGGCCAGGCCCTAGTGAGGCGAAACAGTCCCGTCCTGTCCCTGGGGGCACTTCAGCCTCGGCCAAGGTGCCAACCCTGGCCTCTCCTCTGTCTTCTACTGGAGAGGCCAATGGACACCCCAAGCCCACTGGGGAGAAAGAGGAAGGAGAGGCCCCTGAAGAGCCTGGGAGCAGGGCCTTGCCCCCCAGCTGGACTGCCCTCCCCAAGGCAGATCAGAGCCAGAAGACGGACCTTTGTGGGGCAGCTCCAGAGGAGGACGCTGAAGAGGAGGAAGAGGAGGAAGAGTGTGACCCTCAGTCAGCGCCAGCATCTTCTGCCTCGGTTTGCAGTCCCCCCTCGCAGAAGCCACAGGGTTCCCGGGTGCTGGCCACCCTACGTGGACAGGTGCTCCTGGGCAGGGGTGCGGGTGCTGTGGGTGGGCAGTGGTGGCGACGGCGGGCGCAGCTGACCCGAGAGAAGCGGTTCACTTTCGTGCTGGCCGTGGTCATTGGGGTCTTTGTGCTCTGCTGGTTCCCCTTCTTCTTCAGCTACAGCCTGGGCGCCATCTGCCCACGGCACTGCAAGGTGCCCCAGGGCCTCTTCCAGTTCTTCTTCTGGATTGGCTACTGTAACAGCTCCCTGAACCCTGTCATTTACACCATCTTCAACCAGGACTTTCGTCGTGCCTTCCGAAGGATCCTTTGCCGCCAGTGGACCCAGACGGCCTGGTGAGCTGCCTGCCACCGCCCGTGTGGGGTTGGTGCCAGCGCCACCCTGTCTCTTGTCCTGCTTTACGTGGCTGTCTCCCTGGGGCTCTCTGGTCCCTGCGCAGTTCCTACAGGTTTCATCCTAGGAGTCCCCTTGGAGGGGAGGGGGAGGGGCAGAGATGCTGTTGACAGGGTCCATCTGAAGCATCCCCTGGCTGGCTTTGCTGGGGGGACCTCTTCTCCATCCCCTGCCCAGGCACAGGCAGATGGATGCAGCTCGGACCTTCCTGAATGTAACAGAGACCAGGTCAGAATAGAGCACCTCTGGGCCAGGCCCCTGCAGGCTGATGGACGGGCTTCCCTTTCTTGAAACCCTGAGTGCCTTGGCAGGTCATTCACTTGGGGTGTTTTTGTTTCTTTCGTACCCCCTGATCCCCCCGATCCCTCCAAAGAGCAGGAAGTCCACCTTCCACTTCCCCCAGGAGGGCCTGCTGCTGAGGCTGATGAAGAAGTGAAGTCTGTTCACCCACATGGGCACCATGGTCCTCCCTGGTGCTGGGATGGGGTTATGGGATGGCATTCTCTGGGCCCATCTCTCCCCCTTGCCTCTGGTTTTGGATCTGTGGCTCCTTTAAAGGCCAGAACCATGCTTTGGCTTCCCCACCCGACCCTCCTCTGGGAGGCAGGTAGGCACGTGGATGCCTCTGTAGGGAGGCTTGGAGGCCTGGCCTCTGCCTCATGGGAGATCCCCGATCACTGGCACTCACCCCTGCAAAACGCAGGGTGACAATAACTCGCCGCCCACTTGCTGCCGGAGATGAAAGGCTTTGCAGAAATCTCTGTGCTCCACGGGGAACATGCTAGAGAACCGTCAAATGTGATTATCCGGTGATGTAAAAGCCCCTTTTCTCTGTGCTTACCGCCACCCGAGTTCCTGTAGACTTTTGTTCTGTCCCTGGGGTGTGTGAATTCCTACCCCAAACTGGAAGCAGAGAGCAGCTCACAGTACTGCTATTTGAAGTCACAGGATTTCTTTGAGAACGTGTTCTTGTGCCCACAAAGGTTTGAGTTATTATGCCGGTGACAGCTTCTTGATGTGTCACCTGCAACACCAAGAGGATTTGCATGGCTTGGCTCCCACCCCAGGAGGGAATAAGTCTTTTGTCATCAAACAGGAAAATTTCCCCCCAAAGATGGCTAAAAATACCCACATCATGGAAGGAGTCTGAGCTGAGAGCCCAAGGAGGAAGGCAGAGCCCCCGGTGGGTGCAGAGGCCGGAGCAGGCAGCGAGGCCCTGAGGACCGCTGGGGGAGCCCCAAGCTGCCGTGCGTGGACAGGTTTCTGACCTCCAGCTGGGTTCCTGTGGCGCGTAACTCACCCCATGCCTTATTGATGGAGAACCGGGCAACGACGCTGCCCTGGGCTGAGGGCCTGTCCCTCTTGGTCCTCTCCTCCACCCGAGATCCTGGTACCCAGAACAGTCTCTAAAGCGCAGTGCCCCATCTTCCCCAAGGGCTGCTTGGCGTGTGGCCTGCCAGTGTGGGGGTTGGGGTGGGCTGAGTGGCACAGGTTGTTGGCACTCTGATGAACCTGCCAGATCCGGAAGGTGCCGAAGAGGTTTTTGGGGGAGAATGGCGGGGACCAAAAAGATCCGAGCTTGGTCTTTGGCCAGTTGCAGCTGTGAGGCCAGGACATTGGCTTGGGGTGTGGCTGGTGGGCTGGGCCCAGGGGAGGGATTGACATGTGACCATCTGCTGGCCCATCTTTTGTGTGCTGCATGGGACCCCTGGTAATGTGGCCTGTGGCCCTCTTGTGACATGCAGGCATTTTTTAAAAGTCTGAGCTATTTTATCAATAAAGGATATTTTGTAATAAGCAAGCAGTGTCATCATTGTCCCAGGGACGTCACACTCCAGGTGTTAGCCCAATGAGCTGGGGCTCTCTTCCAGGGCCACCGTCCTCTCCTCCCCCGCCCCCTCCCCAACACCTGCCTGTCAGCAGCCTTCCTCATCATCACAAGCAATGGGGTGACTGTGGCTGCCTGGAAGGGAGGGAAAGGAGAAAGGAGGCTCCCTGGAAGAGGAGGCCTGTGGGTTGGGTCCTGGGCGAGGAGCAGGAGTCCACCAAGAGGCAAGGTAGGAAGTGTGGAGTTGGCTAGATGAGTGATAGGGTTTGAGAGACAGCCCCAAGCTGGTCAGGGCCCAGATATGGTGGTTGGACACCACCCACATGGTTAGGAGGAACAGAGGGTGGGAGAGAGGAAGGCCATCCACTCCCCTGGGGACTGAACCCAAAGACGCTTACACAGCCTTTTTTTTTTTTTTTTCCGTTGTTGATGGACCTTTTTAAAATTTATTTATGTGGAGTGCTGAGGACTGAACCCAGTGCCTCACACATGCTGGGCAGGTGCTCTACCACTGAGCCCCAGCCCCAGCCCCTCCCCAGCCCTTTATAGAGACAGGGTCTTGCTGAGTTACTTAGGGCCTCGCTAAGTTGCTGAGGCTGGCTTTGAACTCGCCATCCTCCTGCCTCAGCCTCCAGAGCCGCTGGGAAGACAGGTGTGTGCCTCGGCGCCTGGCCAGGAAGGCCATTTTTTTTCGGAATGGCATTAAGCCGCTCTCTGCAGCAAGGGGTAGGAGTGGGGAATGGAGCTGCTTCCCTTCCGCTGTCCCCTGCTAAGACTCAGCCCCAGCCTTCGGAGCTGGAAGGCCTGCTGAGGTCATTCCCTGATGGACATATGAGGTCCTCATGCTGTCCCGTGAGTGGGAGTAAGAGTCAGTCCTTAGGCCTTAGGGAGGGCAGCCTCAGGGCCCCCAACTGGACTGGTCTGGCTCCGTGAGCAGGGGAGGTGATGGCAAGCTGCTACAAGGACACCATGGGCAAGGGGACACCTGTGGCAGACCCCGGGGAGGGAGACCAGGGGGTGGGCCGTGAGGCCAGCGTCTGAGGTGTAGGGGCCACGCCTCTGCTAGGAATGACCAGTGGGGGTCCCAGTGTGCCCGCCACCCTTGGTGGATATAGGCTTTGCTGAGGTCTAACAATAAAGATCTACCCTGCCCTGCTCCAGCTCCTTCCAGTGGCCAGGGCGCCCTGTGCCGAGGCCCTGAGGCCACATGCAGCAGAACTTCTCAGTCTGTCTTAGGTCAGCCCAGGCTCCTCTGCTGTGCCTTGGGTGAAGGGGTAGGTCCTGGGGCTTGGGAGTAGACTCCCTGCCCCACTCTGGACAGGAGCAGCAGGTCAGCCTTGCTGGAACGGGACTGTGTGAAGCCCATTCTGAATACACTGTCTCACTGAATCCTCAAAACCTTGCTGGAGTGGTCATTTTTACAAAAGAAGAAGCTGAGGTTCAAGGTCACCCAGATGGGTCATGGAACCATAAAACTGTAAAGTTCAGGTCCAGAAAAATTGTGGTTCCATCTCTTGAGTAGCTCTCGTTCAGTGACATCTTCTGTCTGGAGGTACTGAGACTCTATTAGGCTGGGGTCAGTAGGCAGCAGTGCTGTGATCGATTGCTCATGTCTGTGCTGGCCACAGACCGTGTAAGCTATGGTATATATGTCTCAGGTTTTCCGTTTCTGAAAGCTAAGCGCAATCCATGAATTTCACTGAAGAAGAGATGGATCCCAGAGACAAATGATGTGCCTCAGGTGGCCTCACACAGGCACATGGTGGCAGGACTGGATCTAGAATCCTGGTGGCCCAGCATACTGCACCTTCTTACTGAAGGAAATGAATTGCACCCAGACTCAAGCAGTAACATTCCTGCATTCAGGAAACTTCTGCTGGCAGCCTGCTTATGTCAGGTCCTGGTCTAGTCTTATTCTCATTTTGCTGCTTTATTCAGTTCTCAGATGAGGAAGGTGGGGGGCAGAATCCCAGAGACTTGTCCAGAGTCACACAGCTAATAACGGTTGCAGGTGAAGCTGGATCAAGGAACCTGGGTTCCCAGTGTGGCTTTCCCTCCTCTCATGCCACATTCCTGCAATTCTCTGTTAGTAAGACCTGCTCTTGATTCCACCCTCAGCCCATCTGAAGGTGACTGGATTGATAAAGTGGGCCCAGAGTGACAGAGATGGGGAAGTGGGGTGGGTGCAGCCCTTTCTTCCTAGGGACCAATCCTGCCAAACACCAAAGAGATGAGAACAGGGAGCCTTGGTAGTTCACCAGATGGCAGTGAGATGTCTTGGTTGGCACACTGACCTTCTGTAGATCCCTTTCTTAATAAGCTGTCCCTGAGGGATGTGGAGGAATCTCAGTGAATCGGGAGGCTGAGGCAGGAGGATCACAAGTTCAGGGCCAGCCTCAGCAACTTAGCGATACCCTAAGCAACTTAGTAAGACAAGGTCTCATTTTTTTTTAAAGGGGCTGGTGATGTATTTCAATGCAAGGTGTCCCTATATTCCATTCCTGGGATCAGGAAAAAAAAAAGACATCCCTGATAAAAGGGCAGCCCCAGCATGTGCTCGCACGCGCGCGCACACACACACACACACATTAAAAAAAAAACAAAAAAAAAAAAAACAGGGAGGGAGTAGAGACCCTCCAGCCACCCCTGCTCTGGGAGAATCACAGTTCACAAGGGATACCCTTCAGTCCCTGCTTCAAGACAGCTACTGAGAAATTGGGGACCTCCGAGAATTTCTCTTTTGAGCATGTGTGAGAAGCTCTTGACCGTCCACTCAGAAGGTACTGGACACAGGAGAGCCTGCTCCAGAGACCCGACGTGGAGGACAGCTGGGTAGCCAAGCTCCTGCCCGCCCCTGTTCCTCGGCATGATCTCGTGTGTGTGTGTGTGTGTGTGTGTGTACATGCACGCGTGTGTGTGTACATATATATATATATATAGATAGATAGATAGATAGATAGATAGTGTGTGTGTGTGTGCATGTGTGTGCGCGTGTCTGTACCTGCATGCGTTGCAGGTGCTGGACCTGGATTGGGACCCTGCCTACCCAGCTCCACCTGTGAACAGGGCTCCTCGTGGCTGGGGAAGAGGCGTCTGCTCAGCTGCAGTTGGCACCAGCCACCTCTGGTTTCTGGCCCTGGCCATTCTGCTCTCGGGGCCTGGTGGCTGTAGGTGGCAGAGCTGGCCGGGACTGCTCTGCCCATAGGAATCACAGTAGGTGGGGACCCCAGGGTTCAGGTCCTGCCTCTGCCACATCTGTTGGGCTGGCCGTGGTCAGGGCTTGGTCCCTCCCTGGGCCTCAGTGTCCTTGACTACCCATGGAGGATTGTCCTGTGGTCCCCTGGGGACCCCAGCATGGACTCCCTCTCTCCTCTTCCCACTGTCCCCCGTCCCTATAGAGTCCCTACAGACATGGAGGATCCTGGAGCTAATCAGCTGTCCTCAGAGTCAGGTTCTTGGGCAGGACAGAGCTGTACCTCGGTGCAGAATTGGGCACCAAGTCTGGAGTGACTGGTCTGTTTGGGGCCTTCTGAGACATGCAGTGGGGAGAGAAGAAGGTCAGCTCTGGGGTCTTAGGGCCTAGTGGTGTGACTGTCATTCCCGTTTGGGGCCAGGAAACAAGCCGAGGTCATTGAATCCAGCCGTGCACCCAACCCCACCTCATCCCAGCTGGATGGCTCAGGACCCCCGTCTGCCTCTGTGGGTGCTGCCGGGTCTTTCCTGTGGAGGCCCTGTGCGGTCCTGGGAGAGCTCCCTGTGGGCTGATGCCCAGGCTGGGGAGGCCAGGCTCCAGCCTTCTTCCTCCAGCTCTGCGCCGCCAGCAGGGGAGGAGGGGGTGGGGGTGCTGCCTGGCTAAAATTAGATCACGGGATTCTTGGGTGCTCCACAACGGGTCCGGCCTTCCATCCGGCCTGGGGAGGCTGCTGTCCGGAGGCAAGAGATGAAGGAGCCTGGAGTCCCAGCTCCCTCCCTGTGGGCTCTGATTTTTTCACACCCTAGCCTGGCCCTGGCCGGGGCTCCTGCCCTTGGCTTGGCCTTGGAGCCCTCCACTGATGAGCGGTGACTTCCACCGAGGCCCCTGTGGCAGCCCCTCACCCTGGGCTCCCGCTGCCCCCTTCCGGGCTCCCCCTCTTCCCTCCTCCTGGCCCTTCCCACTTCCGTCCTCGGTGACTGCTCCCCCTCCTCTGAGTCCCCCACTGCCTCCTGTGGACCCTCTGGCTTCTGTCCCACCCAGAGCTTGGATCTTCACAGGCCCCAGAGGCTCGTGGCCTAGTGGTGGCTGTGAGGGGACCGGAACAGGCTGGAGATGGAAAAAAGAGCCTTCCTCCTGGAAAGTTGGGCTATTTCTGTCCTTGGGGGGGCCCCCGGGGGGGCCCAGCTCTGGGCGGGGCAGGTGGGGGAGGTGCTGGGCCAGGCCCGGGCGTGAGGGTCCTGACCTTGACTTCCCCAGGGAGGGGACAGGCTCCTTTTGGAGCTCCATTCTCCGATGGCAGGAGCTTCCCCACCCCGCCCACTCCTCCACTCCCCAGGGCCACTTCAAGACGGGAAAGGGCTGGGCTGTGGCCTGGGGGGACCCAGGTGTCCCTTTCCCACTCGACCCAGCTGCAGCTGTGCGGGAGGGAGCGTGAGAGGCTGCTGGGCCGGGGCCTGGAGTCCCTGGACACTGGGGGGAGGGGCGGCAAGGGTGAAGCCCAGGGTTCTCTCCCAGGGTGACCACAGAGTCAGGTCGTCTCGGAACAGCTGCTCCAGCTGCAGGTCCAGGCTGTGGCCCCCTTTCCTCTGCTGGCCTGGCAGCTGGCATCAGAGTGGGCACCCAGCTAGCAGCCTGTGAAGGATCCCTTAGCTGTATCACAAGCTCTGGTGGCCGTCCCAGCGGGGCCACCAAATTTCTGGTTAACCCAGGGCGAATCCCTTCACCTCTCTGGGCTTCAACATTTTCAAGGTCAGATGAAGCTGTGGGACTGGCTTCAAATAATGTCCTGGTTGCCGGCCCAGGAGCCACCGAGCAGGAGGAGGGAGGGGTAACTGAGGTCCCCTCCCCTGTCCACTCGGCCGCCCCACCCTCCAGGTCCTCTCCCCTGCCCTCCCTGTGTCCACTCAGCTTCCAGACCCCAGGAACATGCTTCAGTCACCTCCTGGTCCTGCCTTGGGCACATGTGTCCCTAGGTGGCCGAGCTGCAAAAGGGCTATCCTGGAGGGTGTCACCAGGACCCGTGGGAACTGGAGGGACAAGGAGAGGCCACCTTCCTGGGTTTGATATTGTGTCTAAAGCGAGTCTGGGAAGCTGGGGGACAGAGAGGAGGAAGTGAGACCCTGGAGGGCAGGGAGGGGAGGTGGGCTCCGGGAAGCCATGCTCCCCCCGGCGCCCCGGCTTGGAATGACCTGTGCGACCCCAGCCTTGGCCACAGAGGGGCCAGTGGGGCAGGGCCGTGACGTGTGCCCGTGGGCCTCCCCAGAGAGGGTAGCCCAAGCCAGCAGGGACGTGGCAGCCTCGCCCCATGGGCCATATTGGATCGGTGAGTTTTCCAGCAACGTGGTGACGGGCTTGGCATGAGTCACCCAAGGCTGGGGACCATGGGCTCTGGGGACATGTTCTGATGTGGGTTTTTGCATTTTCTATTTTGTTTTGTTTTCTCTGTAGTTTCCTAGAGAAATTCTGCTGGGAGATTCCATCTGGTCTTGGCTGAGTTAGAAACCGGGGAACCATCCCACAGATCCAAGGGGAGCACAGAACATGGAGGGGTGGGAGGGTCCAGCCCTGAGAGTGCAGGTAGAGATGGGGCTGGACAGAGGTGACAGGAAGAGAAAGGGCATAATTGGGGTCATACTGGTGGTAGCAGGAAAAGAACCCTGGCTCAGGAGTTGGGCCAGTCTACCCAGCCTCTGCGTATTGGCTATGTAGCCTCACACCAACTGCTCAACCTTTCTGAGCTCAATTTCCTGGACATTTGAAGTGGGATAACATTGGTGACTTTAAGACTGGACAGGGTTGGGAGGTAGCGATGATGGATAAGATGTCCCCAGGAGTGTGAGAGATTGGCATCTGTGCATGGCAACACCGTTGTGACTACTTGGAACCTCTGGTTCTTTCTAAGGTGAGCTGACTCAGTCTCTGGTTCTAGATGTCCCCTGTTGAGTGGCCTGATAGGAGGAGGGTGGACTTGGTGGCCTGGAAGATGGCTCTGTTCTGAATATTGAGCCTACTCTACCCGCCTTCCCGCGCTCCATACTTCTCTGGGCTCGAAGCCTCTGGGGAGCTGCGGGAGGTTCTCTCCCTGTGCAGCTGGGCAGGAAGGTTCTCAGATCGCTGCCTCCGGATCCTCCTATCGCTGTGCCCATGACAGACATCAACAATGGATCCCAGAGCGCTCTCCATGAGCAGAGGGGAGCTACAGCGAGCTCAGGCAGGCCTTTGTAAATGGCTGCTGGCCTGAGGTGAGACCACCTTGCCTCTCGGTTCTGGGCAGAGTCCCAGCCCTGTCTGGTGGGTAGGGGACAGGGCTGTCCATCCCAGTGTGATGTGAGCCAAGCCATTGTGGGCAGTAAAGAGGGTCACCTGTTGACTCCAGGATTCTTGCACGGCTGTGTTGGCAGTCTGGGGAGAGCCCCACATCTGGGCACAGCTGGTGAGCAGAGGTTTGGGTCATCATGGCAGGTATGGGTGGGGGCTCCTCGGGCTGGCATGCCTTGACCCCAGCCAGAGATGGACAGGAGGGTGGGGAGCAAGGGTGGGGACAGCTTGGAGGGAAGGGTGGTTCAGAGTCACCCGACCCCCATGTGGACCAGCCTCTGCGGCTTGTGCCTCTGTCCCCTGGCTGAGGGTGGACCTTGTCACTCCCTAGGTTCCAGGAGTGAAACTTGTAGCCCATTCCCGAGTCCCCACAGTGGGCGTCCAGGTGTCCGTGTGTGACACTGGACAGCACCTGGCAGGTGGTGAACGTGTGAGCACTGCTCCGACACCCGCCGTCTCTGCGGGGGCCAGGATGTTCCCAGGAAGTGTGACGAGGTGCAGAAAGCCACATCTACAACTGTCCCCAGGGAGGGGACCACTGAAGCTCCAGTCCCGACGTGAGGGAGAACAGATGTCACACATTTCCTGAGCCACCCTGGGGGGAACAAGCAGCTGAGTTGCACAGCGCAGCTCTGGTGTGGCTGAGTGGGGGTGCAGGTCTGGGGCTGGAGGGGCATAGCTGGGGACCCTGGAGGGGGCCGGTGTCCTCTGCCCCACACAGGTGGACAGTAGGTCCAGGAGGAGCAAGTTGGAGGGCTCCATGTTGAACCTGCCTGGACCCCTGGGTCCCTTCTTGCCCCAGGTCTCTGGTGGCTAAGCTTGGTGGCTGGCTCCATAGGCCCAGCAGGAGCCAGGCGTCCAGCGGTGAGGACAGACCAGCAGCACCGAGGTTATGGAGCACCGAGGGTGGCACCTGGGGAGGCGGCCCGCCAGGCACTGAGCGGGGTAAGCCTGGGCCAGGCAGGAAGAAGGGGCTGCTGGGGGTGCCCTGCAGAGGCTGGAGGTGTCCCAGGCAGGACAGGGCCACGGTGGTGGGGGCTGGGGCATACCGTCCAGGCTGGGGGGTGGGATATGGGGACCAGCTGGTCCTGAGCGGCCTTCTAGCTCCAGGCTGCCCCCTAGGGACAGAGGACTGGGTAGAATGAGGCCGCCAAGGGGGCGGGGGGCGGGGGGAGCTCCAGAGGTGACTGACTAAAAATAAGTTGGGAATGTCAGGGTCCCTTTGCTCCAGGAAGTAAGGAGGAGGGCTGAGTGTCCGAAGCCAGCCTGGACGGAGGAGGAGGACAGGCGGGGAGGAGGCCTAGGGGAGGGGACAAAATCACAGCTGAAGGCGTCCAAAAAACCTGTTTGTTTATTTTCTTCTCTGGGCTGACATCTCTCGGGCTGCCGCTCCCTGGGTCTGGCCCCGCGTGGCCCCGCAGCCCCGCGTGGCCAGGAACTTCCCTAGGTGCCCAGTTCCTGGGGACCCCTCAGAGATACTGGCAGGGAGGACCGGGGTTCTGTGGGTAAAGGCACAAGGGACCAGTTGTCGGAGGCCTGCTTTGGAGCATAAGAATAACCTTCTGTGTCCAAGGTCACCTCTGGCCCTTCTAATCATCATGCAGATGCAGAAGGCGGCCCCTGGGCAGTTTAGGGACTTGTCTTGGGTCCCATGGCTGGGGCCCTGGTGACAGTCAGACATGGCAGCATCTCAGCCCTCAGGGCCTTGAAGGGAGGGTGGGGAGGGCTGGTGGTGACAGGCCTGTGGTGGGGGTGGGGGTGCCAGGGGGCTGCCACCAGGCTTCCTAACATGGCTCAGGGGTCACCTTGCAGGCCTGAGCAGCTGCCCCGGGCCCTGGGACAGGCCCATGAGGAGCAGACCGAGGAGGCAGACCGCCCCCTGGGCTGACCCTGGCCGGGGGGGCCGCAGGAGTTGCCAGGTCCTCTTGCCTAGGCCTCCGGCCTCCCCTGAGCACACCCCTGGCCCCAGGCCCAGCTCGGGAACACCTACGACCAGCGACCGCTTTTCCTCCCTCCTTCCTGTCCTTCTCTCTTGGTCCTCACTCCAAAGAGCCTCTGTCCGGTGAGCCTTGACCACCTGGACATCGCTGTCCACTGGCGCCCTCTCCTCTGGGTGCCTGCCCCTGTGGGCCTGTGCCCTCTGATCACCCTCGGCCTGGGCAGCAGGAGAGTGCAGTGAGCACCTGGGGGTGGGTCAGCCCCTCCACACCACCATAATGGCAGGGATAGGCCATGTCCAGGGGGTCCCTTGAGGGGGTCCGGGGCTGAGGGGCAACTCTCAGGTCTGAGGGTCCCAGTCTGCGTGGCCCTCGGGCCCCTGGCTCCTCTTTCTGTTTCATAACTCTCCTCTCGTTCAATGTTCTAGAAGGGCTCAAAGTCCTCGGCCTGGCCTTACCGGCTGCAGTTGGATTTCGCAGGAATCTCCCTCTCAGCCTCCTCCCTCAGCCTCCCTGAGCAGCCCTGCTCCTGGCAGTTCCGGAAGCCCCAGCCCTGGGTTCTGTCCTCTCCAGCAGGGCCACCCCGCTGGGCTTCTGCAGTCCTGGGGTTATTTCAGGGGTCTGGGTCCCATCCTTCTCAAGCTCCCTTGGAATGGGCCTCGGGGGTGTTAAGAGGCCCCCATCGGTCTGACGCCAGCCAGCCAGGCCTCTGGGCTCAGGGCTGGGCTCCACGGCCTGTGAAAGGCCAGAGCCTTGTCCTCCCAGAGACCCGGATCCGCTAAGGAGCACCCCTCCTGCTGAGGCCCGGCACTTCCTGGCTGCCCGCACTCTGTGGGGGAGGCCAGGCCACTGTCTCCCTGGCCTGAGTGCTCTTGAGAGCTGGGAGGTCCCACTGCCTCCTTGGCCTGTCCACCCTGAGGCCAATGTCCGAGAGGCTCTGAGGGTCTGAGGCCATTGGCACAGAGGAGAGCTGTGACCGCCCCGGGCTTGTGGCTGGGGCTTGTGCAGGTGGAGGGGGCTGGATCAGAGCCTTGGCCTCTGACTTCCTCAGACTCAGGAGACCCTGACCAACCGAGTGTGGACCCCACAACTGTGCAGATGAGCACCCTGACTCCCAAGATGTGGGGGGGGGAGGGGCATCCAGGAATTTACAATATAAATAATGGGACAAAATGGCCTGAGCATCTCTGAGGTCCGTAGAGCCGGGCCCTCCCATTTTCCTCTCATCCACAATTGTGTTCTCTGACCCTTTTCAGCCACTGCTGGAGGGTGAGGTATTCGAGAAGAGCCCGTCTCTTGGTCCTGGGAATCACTTGGGGAGGGCCTGTGCAGAGCAGAGAATAGCACGAAGATCCTGGCTGATTTGCTATGTTACCTCAGAGAAGTTACTTGACTTCTCTGACTCTTGTATTACCATCTGTGAAAAGAGGCTGCCGCTGTACCTCACTCTGATGGTCGTGGGGAGGGGTACGTTGAGCTGTTGGTCGTGCCTGGGAATGATGCCAGCCCTGGGCCTTGGGGGTGTTAAGAGGGAGGGGAGGCAGACCTGGGGACACGGCTGAGGATCCCAAGGTCAGCCCTGGGGCCCCAGCTAGGCTGAGGCTGAGGCCGGCTCTGGGGTGGGAGGCTTCCAAGACCCACCGAGGCCTCCGCCTCTTCCCTCCTCTTCCCTGCTCCCTCGTAGCCATGACGACACTATCACCCATCCTTAGATACACGCCCTGTGTGCAGTGGGGACGGGCGTCTCCAGCTCCCAGGCTCCGTGGAGCTCCTGACCCCCGGGCTCCCCAGCTGGCCCCTCCTTCTTGCCTCCTGTCCACTCGGCGTCCCTGGGCCCCTCCTCCTCTCTCACCCTCTCTGTCCCTGTCCCTTCTTCCTTCTCTCTGGGCCCCCAGCCCCCCCTTTCTGGATTCCCCATGTCACTCTCTGGTCCTGCCTCTGTCCTTCCTCGCCCTGGGGACAGCAGGACAGCCGAGGGGAAGCGGGGCCTGCTGGTGGGCTGTGGGCTGGGTAGAGCCTCCTGCAGCCCCCAGCCCCCAGGGTGGCCTTCCAGCCTGCCCTCCCTCCCCTCCCACCGCCCTGCACCTCCCGCCGGCACCCACCGCAAGGGGCCTTGCCACAGCTCCAGGAGGTGAGTGGCCACGGTCCACTTTCCAGTCCAGGAAATCAGGGATCAGAAGTCAGGCAGCTGCTCAAGGCCAGGAGAGGCAGGGAACCCGAAATTTCACTCCACAGCCGAGGCTCACAGCCATGGTGCTACAAATAATGAAACTACTATTTATTGAGTTCTCACTCTGCCTCAGACACTGCATTTAGGAACATCTTAGATTCATTTAGGCCACACTGTGACCTTACAAGATTGGGACCCTGAGCATCTATTTATTTTTATCAATGAGAGAATGAGGGCCCAGAGAGGTTAAGTAACTTTCTCAGGGTCACACTGTAATAGGGCTGTGCCAGGATTTGAACCCAGGTCTTTTTGCCTCCCTGAGCACTGCCACTACCCTCTTTCTTTCCTATGTGCAGGGGACAACCGTGGACCAGGACACAGGCTCCATGTGTATCCAAGTCCCTCCTTCTCCTGACTCCTATAAAGCTCCCTGCAGTCTCAGCCAGAGATAGTTTTGGGAATCAGAAGAGGAAACCATGTGGCCCTGGGTAGCCACAGTGTCCTCTTGATTGCCAGGCTACCAGGAGAGGCCCATGGACCCTATGGCAGGTGCCTTCAGGTCACCACAGCCCCCAGGATTTGGTATTGCTTGTGCCTGGCTTCAGCTCCCAGGCTCTCAGGGGCAGCAGGACCGAGGTGTGGCACGGAGCTCTGCAGGGGCAGGCGCATCTGCAGCCCTTCTGGCCCCACTGCTCAGTCCCCAGAGACTGGCTCAGGCCTGGAACACACTGTCCCAGAGCGTGGCTGTCGGGATGATGAAGAGGCAGGTTATTTTTAACAACTCAGACTCATGGACAGAAGCCTCTTCAGGCCAGGGGAAGGGACCACGGGGACAAGGAGGGTGGGGACCACAGCACCAGGTCCTGCTGCGCTCCCCGGCCCTCCCTCCTCCTTCCCTGGTTCCTGAGGGCCCTGCAGGCTTGGTGGCAGGCGGAGACCCCCAGGAGGGGTCTGGGAGGTGAGCCCTGTCCCCCCTCTAGCAGCTGCAGGTCTGGGGACTGATCAGGGCCCGTGGCCACACAGGACTGCCAGGACCTGCTCTGTCCGGCTGCCTACCCTGGACCCCTCTCCTTCTGGATCTTTCTGTTCCCTCTGAGGGAAGCAGCTCATTCTCCAAGACCCTCCTCCGCCTGAACTGGACCCCGTATCCTGGTGACAGAGTGTGTCCCCCATCAGGTCCCTGCTTCTTCAGGTGCCTCTGAGCTGAGCGTGCGTCCTGCGTCCTTCCCACCCCTCTTGCCCACTCCCCGAAGACCTCAGGTGGACTCTCCTGCCCTCCTGGGTCCCCGGGCGGGATGTCCTTTCAGGACTTTGAAAGGACACGGTCACCTCCCATCAGGGCAGCATTCTGAGGAGGCTTCTGAGCTCTGGGTGGGGAGGCCCGGGACCCGCTGCCGCTCAGCTCTGCAGCCACAGGTCACAGCACCGTCCCTCCTCCCTGGGCCTGGGTCACCGGGGCCCCGCTGGCGTGTGGGAAATCGATGACTCCAACGTGGGTCTCTCTGGACCCCCGACTCCCTCCCGGGCCCGTGTGTCTGTCCTCCTGCCCTCTCGGCCTGGTTTGGGCTGACAGTGCGTTTTCTCCCCTGGAGAAGCCTGGCCTCCTTCCTGCCCCTGCTGTTCCCTGTGCCTGGGACGCTTGTCCCTTCAGCGTCACGTGGATCCTTTTATCACTGACGTCTTCTGGAAGCGTCTCCCTGACGGGCTTCTCCCTGCCCCTGTCCACCCCAGGGTCATGGTGAGGGTCCCCCAAGTCAGCCTCTTGTGTTCGAGTGGAAGCTCTTTGAGGGCAGGAACCCCACCCTGTGCCCTGTGGCTCACACAGAGTGGACGCTGGCCATGGGCAGGCTCTGGTCCTGACCCTGAGCACAGAGAGGATGGGGTGAAGGAACCTCTGGGTAAGGGACTTGCCAGAGCTGGGTGAGCCTTTTAGCCACGAGACAACATCAAAGGTGACTTCATAGGCCAGGCGTGGTGGCCCGCCTGTAACCTCTGAGCCTGGGGAGGCTGAGGCAGGAGGATGGCAAATTCAAGGCCAGCCTCAGCAACTTAGGCCCCAAGCAACTTAGCCAGATCTTGTTTCAAAATAAAAACTAAAGAGGGCTGGGATGTGGGTCAGTGATTACGTGTCCCTGGGTTCAATCCCCAGTACCAAAGAAGAAAGATGATTTCACAGCTGTTAGCCTCAGCATCTGGGGATGGTCTCCGGTTTAGAAATGTAAAAATTTGAATGCTGTACACCTGTATAAAAGCATGGAATTCTGGAAATTTACACCTATGTGAAAGTATCTTCTTTCTCTGATCTTTCTTCCTTTCACTTATTTTATTAAAGACCAAGATGCGAGCACATATCAGCCTGCACTGCACGGGGCAGTATCGTCTCCATGACACCGGCTTCTTCTAGAACTCTCCTGAAGGACTGCCAGAGGCTCTTCTCGAGAAGGGGTCTCTCTTTTTAGAAATACAGTCACTGAGGTTTGCTTCTTTTTTTTTTCATTATAGATTTGCCTGAAGGCAGAAAAGGCAGCATGAACAATCCCATTGATTCAAACCTTTTGGAATTGGGGTCCATGTTTTCAAGCTTTTATCTTATGAGGTACCAAGGATTGAATCCAGGGCATTTTACCACTGAGCCACATCCCCAGCCCTCTTTATTTTTAATTTTGAGACAGAGTCTCATCAAGTTGCTGAGGCTGACCTCCAATTTGCAATCCTCCTGCCTCGGCCTCTGCCTCTGAAGGTGCTGGGATTACAGGTGTGTGCCACCAAGCCTGGTGCTATTTTCAAACTTTTTTTTTAATATTTATTTTTTAGTTGGACACAATATCTTTATTTATTTATTTTTATGTGGTGCTGAGGATCGAACCCAGGGCCTCGCACGTGCTAGGCGAGCGCTCTACCACTGAGCCACAGCCACAGCCTCAAACTTTTAAAGGAGCTCGTTGAGGTCTGCAAAAATTTCCACTAAACCTTTCACCGAGTTTTCTTGGGGCGTTCTCCTTTTCCTTCGGCAATTTCTTCTCTCTTGCCTCTTCTTCAGTTATGCGTTTATTACGTGACAGGAATTTTTAACTCCATTACAATGTTATGAGATCACCATTGTGTACGGGTCCATTGTTGACTGAGACATTATTATGCAGAGCGGTAACTGAACTCGTTAAGCAATAGCGCCTGAGTTTGATAGGTGGTGTTTTTTTTTTTAAGTCAATTAGTAACATTTTTTTTCTCTATCCATTTTCAAGTGCTTTGGCCCCATGGCAAGGTAAGATGTATTTCTAACTGTAGGCAGGTTTAGTTTTTATATAATTGTGTAAGTGTTCTGTGATTGACAGGCCAATGGAAAACGAGTCTTTGTTCGTTGTAATTTTGTTCTGATTCTGGATTGTCTTTGCACATTTTATATATTCCCCCTTTCTTATGGGAAAACTACTTTTGGGGGGGCATAAAGTCAAGAAGTTTATTCTATTTCTTTGCTAATAAGAGTTGGTATAAAAAAAAAAGAAATGTGGACGGTTGGGGCCTGGTGGGGCTCGGTGGGGAGGTTCACGCTCAGCAGGTGCAAGATTCCCCAGCATTATTTAAAAAAAAAAAAGTGGCGGTTAATCGAGGATCGGAGGATCCGCTGTAGAAACCAAGACAAAAGAGTCCCATCTTTCCAAAGTGACTGAGAGGCCATGGCAAGTAGAAGGCGGAGATGCCCATAAGGCGCTTGGGCTCTGCAGGCGCAGGGGAGTGCCAGGTTGCCAGGCGCCCAGGGGAGGCGTGTGCTCTATGCGTGGGACCCTCAACCAGCCCACAAGGCTGCCCGGGCCACCGTTTACAGACAGAAGCTGAGAGAGGAGGGACACTGGCCCAGGGACACACAGCTCTAGAGGGCAGGATGCACACCCAGGTCCCTGACTCCACAGGCTGCCTCTCCCCTGGACTGTCCCTAGCAGGACTAGTGCCACGGGGGCCATTTCTGCCAGAGAACTGCCTGATCCTCTGCCCCTAGGATGACACCCAGAGAGAGGGACGGAAGCTGTCTGTGAAAGAATAAAATATGCAGTGGCGCATGCCTGGAATCCCAGTGGCTTGGGATCCTGAGGCAGGAGGATTGCAAATTTGAGGCCAGCCTCGGCAACTTAGTGAGGCCCGGTCTTAAAATAAGATGGGCTGGGGATGTAGCCCTGGGGTAGAGCACTGACTTCAATCCTCAGTCACTCCCATCCCCTGCTGCGCCACCGGCACACACAAAACAAGGAATAACACACTTGCAATCTTCACCTAGGCACAGGCTTGCTGGCAGTGCCCTCATAGACCAAGTGCCCGTCGTGAGCAGAGTCTCACTAAGGCTCCCCGGGCCTCCCAACAGCTCCCCATCTCTCTTGCTCCTGGTTGGTTTTTTTTTTTTTTTTTGGTACCAGGGATTGAACTCAGGGGCACTGGACCACTGAGCCACATCCCCAGCCCTATTTTGTATTTTATTGAGAGACAGGGTCTCACTGAGTTGCTCAGGGCTTTGCTAAATTGCTGAGGCTGGCTTTGAACTCACGATCCTCCTGAGCTGCTGAGATTATAGGCCTCCTTCCTAGTCAAAGCCCTGCCCATCTTCCTGCAAATGCCATTCCCTCAGGGCCACATCTGCCTGGGCCAGGAGGGTGTGTACGGGGGTGGTGGGGTGTGGTCAGGTCCTCAGGTTCAGGGGAGCAGCCCCCCCTAGATGGAAGTGTGGTGTCCTTGAAGCTACTCTAGGTTCCTTCCCCTGGACAACGGCCAGAGGGGCAGCTCTGTCCACAAACACGGATGTCCCCCAAGGAGCCCCATCATGATATTTACGGCGACTTATTGGGCCTGAGCTCTTCTGCCCAGGTAAGGGGGCAGGGGGAAGCTGCAGGAGGGGGAGTGGAGTCTGGGGGTGGAAAGGAGGTGAGCAAGGGGGAGGGAAGAGGCAGAAATTCTTGCATGACAGACCCATGAGTTCGTAGTCTGACCCTACATGGAGTTGCTGTGTGACTTCAGGCAAGCTCCCTCCCCTCTCTGGGCAGCAGTCCGTCCTCTGTGGTTGGGGTGGGCACAGTTCTCACAGGCTCATGAGAATGAGGGGAAGGAGCGAGGTGAGCTCTGACACCGAAGCCAGCACCAGGAAGGGGGCCGCTGTCATGGGGGTCTCTGGAGTTACCTGGGTGACCTTCGATGGGGAGCAAGGATGAGAGCCAGCAGCTTTCAGGGTCAGGAGGGTGGGGGGAACCCCCAGGTGCCCTTGCCAAGTGTGGAAGGGCCTGGAGGAGACGGAGAGGGAGAGGTATCCCCAGGCAGCGTGGAGGGTCTCAGGAGACATCCAGGAAGCATGGTGCCCACGCACCTGGGCTCATGGGCCTCTGGACGTCCTCTCCAGCCAGGGAAGAGCCAAGACCCAGGGCCTCATCCTCACCTGCCCGCCACGCTCTACCCTGGGGAAGGGCGCCCTCGCCCTGCTCCTGGCCCACCCCTGGGCACCTGCCAGAGACTCAGGGCCTAGCTCCAGGGCCTGGGCCCTGCAGGCACCTGGGCAGATTCTCAGAAGCTGCTGACCTCCTGGTCTCCCAGATGGCTCTACCAGGCAGGGCCCTGCCCTGAGAAGCCTGCTGGGGTTGTGGGTCCCCTGTCCCTGCTGGCAAGGCCCCACGTCTGCCCTGCAGACCGCTGCCCAGAGTCGGGGTGGCCTTCCTCAGCTGTCCCCTGGGGTGGGGTGGGCATGTTCTGCCTAGTGTCCCTGCAGGGACAGTGCAGGTGGCTGAGCTTTCATGATGGGCTGGGACAGAGGGGGACAGCCCTGGAGGGTCCAGGGCTCAGCTCTGAGTCACGGGGACAAGCTCCGGGGCTGTTTTCCTTGGCTGCCCCCCACGGCCTTCGCTCCTGGTTCCCTGGGAGACAGCCTTATCTCTTCTAAGCCCAGACTAGCCCGAGGCACTTCCCTGATTAAGGCTGGTTAGCGGCTCCTGACTGCCCACAGGACAAAGCCCAGATGCCACCAACGTTCCTTGCCAGGTCCCCAAGCTGGTGTGTGGCAGGCGGTAGCCTCAGACTGAGGACACAGGCCCAGGGATGGGCCAGCCAGCAGCCCCTGATATTCCCAGGGTCTCGGTCAGGACCACCTATTGGACCCCATTCCCAGCCCCCTCTACCAGGGAGGAGCCAGCTGGTAGAAATGGTGAAGAGAGTCGCCCCACTGCCACCCGGCCCAGAACGTCTCCCCTCAGTTTCCCTTTTGCAGCCACCTTGAAGGCCACAGGGCAAAGACCGTGGCACCAGAGGACAGATGGAGCCTGGTCCCTGAGTCACCCCCTGGACTCAGCTGGACTGTGATGTGCCCAGGAAGGAGCGAGCTCAGCTGCAGGGTACAGACGCCTGTCGGGACACTCGGTTTTCTCACCTGTGAACTGAGATGGCCACACAGACCTCACAGAGTGAAGGGAAAGCAGGGGCCAGGGCACAGCATGCCTGGGGACTTGAAGCCAGTCCCCTGCTGGGCCTTCCTCCCTGCCTGGTCTGTGCTGGGCCCTTCCAGGCTCCTGGCTCTGGGAGGCCTTTGCTGGCCCCCGGGTTCCACTCCTGGGCCTGGGTACACACTCCATCCTGCCCCTTCTCAGCTGTCTGTCTGTCTGTCTCTCCCACACTGAGAACCACCAGCAGCTGGTGGAGAGCCTCACCCTAACAGGACCCACAGAGGACGTTTTTGTGCAGTGAGGTTCGTCTCACGTGCGGGGACTGGTGGCATGAGGCGGATTGAGGACCTGCGTTGGAGAAAGGCACAGACCCTCAGGACAGGTTCTTCGGCCTGTCTGCGGAAGCTCCTCGGCCTGCCTGTCTCTCTGTCTCTGAGGCCCCAGGACAGCAGGTGCTGAGGCAGAGGCCACTGGGGTGGGACTCAGGTGCTGCCTGGGACCTGGATGAGAGGACAAATGGAGCTGGGGACCCTGAGCGAGATTCACCCCTCACTTTGGTGTGAGGCCTTGTCCTGTTTCTCAGCCTGTCGCTCTCCAGGCCCTGCGAACTGCTGGCCAGACGCAGCTGAGGACAGCTGGGTGTGACAAATGGAGGCCACAGGACAGCAGGGGCTCTCATGACCAGAGCCCGGGTGCAAACTGACCTGGGGGCTCCTGCAGCCCTCAGCCTCCTGCAGCCCTTCCCCCCTCCCACTTCCTCCCAGGTGCAGAGGGATCAGGAGCTGGGGTTTCCCCTCCTTTGTCCCTGGGAACTGTGGTGTGGGGGTGGGGGACCTGAGGGAGCTGCCCCCAGAGGGACAAGGTTGGAGAGAAGGAGGAAGTGGGCCCTGGGCCAGGCCTGGCCTGAGTGAAGAGGACCCCTTTCCCATCTGTGGGACAGTGATTCACCTCAAAGGACCCTGTTTCTGTAATGGGGGCTGATCCACGTTGGTCCCTTTCAGTGGCCTGTATGTGGGCAGGATTCGCTCCCGGGAGCTCACTAGGGTCCATGGAAGCTGGCCCTGGGGAGCTCTGCCCACTGGGTACCTCACCTCAGGTGCACCTTGGGAAGCCGCCACAAGGCTCCTGGCTTCCTTGCCCAAGCAGCTGTGGCCCGCAGGTCACCTGTCCCCACAGCTCACGCACACTGGAGACCTATTTCCAACCTACAGGTAGGTGCACACGAAGGCCCTTATGCCATTAGGGTGACATTGACGGGCTTCTGGGTGGCAGAGGGAGACCTGGCAGTCTCACTACTTCCATGTCCCACTGGTCCCAAGCTGTCCGACCCTTGCTTGCTGGTGATGTGGTCGTGGTCATAGTCACTGCTCCATTCCCTGCCCTGCCTCAGCCAACGTCCCAGCAGCAGTGTATCCTGCGACGTCTGCGTTTACAGACCCTGTTCAAAAAGCACAGCTGCGTCCTGTCATTTACACGGCCCTCCTGTTGCTGTTGAAAACGCAGGTGGCTTCTGTTTTCACCGTGACACTGAACACTGCACCCAACAGTGCTTTCTCCTCCATGCTGACAGCTCCCGGTCAGACTTCCGGACCTGGGCCTTCGGCTCCAAGGGCTTGAATGTGGGAGTCGTTACATGTCAGGGAAGGAGACTGAGGTCAGAGGGGGCCGGTGACAGGCTCCAGTGGCCCAGAGGGTTGGTTACTTTGTGGGCTGATGGTGCCACGGGGCTCTGGGCCTTGCGCTATTGCTGCAAGTGGCTCCCCAAGTGTCTCCTAAAACAAACCCCTACTGTGATCTGATTCTCATACCGCGGTGATATCCAGGCCTGGTGCATGCAGACACCTGCTCCATGCAGCGCTGAAGCTTTGGACCCCTGAGCATGCAAGACTCACTGACCTCCACCTCCCGGGAGGCTGGTAGAACTCGGAAATAAGGCAGACCAGAATGGAAGCTCGGCTCAAGGGTTAATCAATAGCCAGTACTTTTCCAAACCCTGTTAGTGGACATTTGGACCAATAACTAGTGTTTTTCCAAACCCTGATTAGCATACACTGGGTGCAATAGCATTAGTACTTTCCAAACCCTGATTAGCATAAGTTGGACCGTAGCCTTGACCCAAGAGCTCTGTAAACCCCTGGACTAGCACACTCAGATGGCAATCCCTGTGGGGTCCCCTCTCGCCCTGTGGGGAATCTTCATATACGAATAAATCCTCTTCTGTAGATTTCATTTTTCGAATGCAGGAGATAAGAATCCAGAAGAAAGATGGGCGGAGAGCTGCTGGGGTCTGCGGCAACCCCGGAGGGCGCGGTCCACCATTAAGATCTGCAACACTTCCTGGCTGCAGAGGAGGTCTGCAGCTTATGCAGCACCCACCTGCCAGCACAAGCAGAGGCGCTCTGCAGACCTGTGCCTGTTGAAAGCCCCAGACAAGTCAAGATGGCACCTGGCGCTTTGCCAAGAGGAGTGGTTTCAGCCATTAAAATGATAGAGATTCCTTAATGACTGACTGCTGTGTCAAGATAATGTTAATTAAGTTAAGCTGTGTGTAATTAAGATGATGAGGATTCCTTGATGACTGATTGATGTATCTGGATGATGTTAATTGAAACAAGCTGTGTATTCAGTTATGTATATACACCCTTGCTGTCCTACAATAAAGCGGCTCCCGCTGTATCAATCTTCACAAGTTCCTTGTCACTCGCCCCCGCCCAGGCCAGCCGGACTGTGGCGTGTGCCTCCACCAGACCATGGCTCTAAGACCCCATCTTAGCTCAGAGCCCAGTATGCGGGGCAAGTTCTATGGGATGGGGAGCCTGCAAGTGACGGATGATTACACAGACTTACTAAAGGGTCAGTGCCTGTCCTGGGTTTGGGGATTGGGTCAGCTGCTCTTGGAGCTCTGACCTAGGCCTACCGCTGAGCCCCAGACCTGTCCTGCTCCTTCCCTCAGGTCACTTTTGCCCAGTTCCCTCCGCCCCACGCAGGGAAATGGAGGCACGAGGGGCAGGTTCCTGGCACTTCTTTGAAGCTTTTGGAAGAGAAGGGCCCCGGGGAGAAGGAGAGAGGAGGAGGTGAACAGGACCTGGGGAGAGGAAGGCCTGCAGAAAGAGGCCCCTGGGCATCTCAGCAGCCCCTCAGAGATGCCCCTCCCACCTCCACTTGGCACCCTGCCTCCTTCTCTTGCCTCTTGGCCACTTTTTAGATATGCATGACAGTGGAGTGACTCTTGACACCCGAAACACACATGGAGTGTAACTTCCCATTCTTGGGATCGTACATGGTGTAGAGTTACACTGGTTGTGGATGCATACATGAACTAGGAGTCCGATTCATTCTACTGTCTTTCCTGTTCCCACCCTACTCCCTTCCCTTCATTCCCCCTTGTCTGATCCACTGAACTTCTATCCCTCCCCACATTGTGTGTTAGCATCAGCATATCAAAAAGAACATTCAGTCATTGGTTTGGGGAGACTGGCTTATTTGACTTAGTATAATAGTTGCCAGTTCCATCCGTGTACCAGAAAATGCCATAATTTCATTGTTTTTTTTATGGCTGAGTTGTATTCCATTGTGTATATGTACTACATTTTCTTTATCCATTCATCTATTGAAGGGCTCCTAGGTTGGTTCCATAGCTTTACTATTGTGAATTGAGCTGCTGTAAACATTGATGTGGCTGCGTTTCTGTAGTATGCTGATTTTTAAGTCCTTTGGGTATATGCCGAGGAGTGGGATAACTGGGTCAAATGGTGGTTCCATTCGAAGTTTTCTGAGGAATCTCCACACTGCTTTCCAGAGTGGTTGCACCAATTTGCTGTCCCGCCAGCACTGTATGAGTGTAATTTTCCCCACATCTTTGCCAGATTTTATTGTTACCTGGATTCTTGATAATTGCAATTCTGACTGAAGTGAGATGGAATCTCAGTGTAGTTTTAATTTACATTTCTCTAATTGCTAGAGATGTTGAACATTTTTTCATATATTTGTTGACGAATCTTGATCACGTCTGTCTCTCCCACCCACCATCTGCATCTGAAATGATGGGTTTGGGGTCTCTCCTTGGATGCTCTCTTGTGTCCACTTGACCCTCTCCCTGGCCAATCAAGTCCTCTTCTGGGCTCCTGCTGTTACTCCACACCCAGAACCCTGACCTCCAGTGTGGTCAGGCCTGAGTGACACGCCTCAGGGAAGCCTCCTCTCCTGGGAGAGTCTCCTGCAGGCACCTGAGCTCAGAAGCTTGTAAGCAACCTGCGCCGTCACAGCCTCTTCCTGGCTACCCCAGAGAAACGGGGCCTCATAACAGCGAGGGTCAGCTTGCCCAGCCTGGCTAGGGACGACGCTGCCCTCTGAGGACCCCCTGTCTGCTCAGCTTCAGCACCACCCACTTCTTCCCACACCTAGACACCCTCAAACTAGAATTGTGCATGAGCTTCCCTAATGCGGGCCTTTGCATGCAATTGCCTGTCTGGAACATTCTCCCCCGACTCTCCCCATCCATACCTCCCGCAGTCAAACCCATGCCTGCCCTTCACCGTCCCCTCCATGTCCCTCATCCCCCAGGAGCTCTTACTCAACTCAGAGGATCTCTCCCTCTTCTGGCTGGTCAGTGCGGAGCTGTCAACCAGAGAGGAAGCTCCTTTAGACAGGGCCCTCTCTGCTCAGTGCTCTGTCTTCGAGACTTGTTCAGGATTTGCTGAGTGAGCCAAAGAAACAGGTAGCTCAAGCTTCCCAGGGAGCAGCAGGCTGGGCCTGGAGGAGGTGCCCACTCCTCAGGAATGCCCGGAGGGGCCTGCTCCAGCAGGGGGCTGGTCCAGCTCTTCTCAGGGTCTGTCCATCCTCCCTTGCTCTTCATTCCAGTCATCGAGGGAAGCCCAGGTGCATCCAGACAAGTGGAAAGGGGGTGGCCCTAAGCAGGTGCATGGCAGGAATGGTTCAGGGAATTCATCAGAATCCACCTGGTTCCAGAAAGCACCTGAGGCCTGTCCAGGTACACACCAAGGGAGGAAGAAGCACACATGCACACACACGCACATGCACACACACGCACATGCACACATGCACACACATGCACATGCATGCACGCCCATGCCCACACATGCACACATAAGCATGCACACACACACACACACACCCCTACATACACAAATGCACACGCGCGTGCGCACACACACAGAGCAACGTCCACAGAGAGAGGCCAGGATGGGACAACTGGATGGAATCAGGGACATCCTGCAGGCTCAGGACAGATGACTTGAGGGTGTCCACAGGAGCCTGCTCAGGGACGTGATTTGGGCTTATTTCCCAACAGAGCTAGACTCAGAAACGGCACAGGTAGCCAGGGGTGGAGGACTGGTGCTCCCTGTGGGCACTGTGACATCTGGGCCACACTGTCCATAACATCCGCACCTGTGGCAGGGTCACCTGGCTGTCAGGAGCACCTTATGGCCCTCAGACCTAGATGCAGTGGCCAGGAGCCCTGCATCTCTTGGCTCGTGGATGCCTGAGGCTGACCTGGGACTACTGGGGTGGAGCTCAAGGACCCTTGTCCCCACAGCTCGGGCACTGCACAGGTGTCTGGTCCACACCACAGCCCTCCATGGACCCCCAAGGGCCTTCCTCCCACAAAGCATCATGGGAGCCACGGAGCCCGCTGGGCATCCGAGGTACTGAGGAGGATCTCTCCAGGCTCCGCAGAGCAAGTATCTTAAAAATGAGCCTGAATTTGCCCAAGCGCTTCTCCCTTGGCCCCCCCAGCAGCCCAACCCACAGGATCTGTCCTTCCCTCCTCCTCCCTCCTTCCACTCCTCCTCTCTGGAGACATAGCCACAGCAGAGGTCTCCAGGCTGCTGCCGCTGCTGGCCCTCAGGGCTCACTCCATGGCCTTTGGAGCAGTCAGCTGAGGACACACTTTGAGACCCAGGCTGTGCTGGGCTGGTCCTCGGCTCTGGGCCGGCATAACCATGACAGGCTGTCCAGGATGCTCTGTGACGAGATCCTGCAGGTCAGCAATGAGGGGGGACATGGCTTTGGGGGGAGAGTTTCAGGGCAGCCAGGGAGTCACACTTTTCTTGAAAAAGAAAACTGTGCCCCTCTTGGGCCAGGCACGTGAATGTAAAGGGAGAATCTCCAAAACCAATGCCAAAAGCAGAAGATGTTTAAACCAGAACCCAAAGCACGAATCATGGACAAAACATTGATGATATGTCTGTGTGAAAAGTAAGCATTTCTAGTAATTGAGGACTCCCAAATGTAACATTAGAAAACAGGCTGGAAAGAGACCTGTCCAAAGCTGTTAAGACAGTGATTCCTGGTGCACCTGCTTTGTGAGACTATATTAAAATGCCAGTAGTGTTAACTTTATAAAGAGAAAAGGTTCATTTAGCCCACAGTTTGGGAAGCTCTAAGTCAAAGATCAGGCAGCCCTTGTTTGACCCCTGGGGAGGGTGGTGGATGGCAGCACATCATGATGGGAGCATGTGGAGGAGTAAGCAGTCCCATGCCAGGAGCAGGGAGAAAGAGGATAGGTGGGGGAGGGCTTATTCCTTTTTATTTATGTATTTATTTTTGATACTTGGGCACCCAGGGGCACTTTACCACTGAGCTATAACCCCAGTCCTTTTAGTTTTGAGACAGGTCTTGCTAAATTGCTGAAGGTCTCGCTAAGTTGCTGAGGCTGGCCTTGAACTCAAGATCCTCCTGCCTCAGCCTCCTGAGTTGCTGGGATGACAGGTGTGCCCCATCGTGTCTGGCAGGCTTGCTCCTTCTATAACATCTTCCCGTGAGAACCCAAGGGCTTGCACAAGAACTATCTTGTGGCCCCAATGACCTGAGGACCTGCCATGGGGGGCCCCACCTCCCAAAGGGCCCACACTCCCCATAGTGTCACCCTGGCAAGCTGGCCTTTAGCCACAAGCCACCCTTGGGGGATACCAACTTGCGACTCTCCTGCCTCAGCGTCCTGAGTTGCTAGGGTAACAGGCCTGTGCCACCCACCTGGCCAGTACCACCTCTTCTTAACTTGACCAATTTTACCCGCAAAGAGTCTTTAGCCAGATAATGCCACATTCCGAGGTCCCAGGAGGACATGGACTTGAAGGCAAGCTATTCAACCCAGGACAATCAGGAGACTTGTTGAAGAAACCTAAAGGGTGCATAGGCCATCTGGGCGGGGCCATGCTGAAATTCTCCCCTGTGGGTTGGCACCTGTTGTGGTCAATGCCCCACCTATTACAGTTTAAGTAGACTCACCTGAACTCATGTTGGAATTCAATCTGCACTGTGAGGCATTAAGAGGGGTGATTAAGATTAAATGAGGCCACCTGGGTAGGACCCTGATCCAATGGGATTGTGCATTTATGAGAAGGGAAGAGACCTGGTTGGCCGGTCTATCTTGCCTTGTGGTGCCCTGTGGCCTACAAAGAGTCCCCACTATCAGGAAGAATTCACCAGACGTGGCCACCAGATCTTGAGCTTCTCAGCCTTCAGAACCATGAACCAAATGAACCTCTTTTCCTAATAAATTAGCCAGTCTGTGGCATTCAGTTATAGCAACAGAAAAATAGGCCAAGACAGCACCCTTCCACACTTTTGGACCTTGGTGAAACACCACCCCAGAGGATCAGCTTCTTAAGTGGCCCTCGAGTACCCAGGTGGCCCATCAGATGGGGTGGAGGAGTTAGGGCCTGAATTCTCTCTCTCCTCAGCAGAGTGCACACCCCTGGGGAGCGGCTTTCCCTCAGAGCTGTAACCCACAGACTGTCCTCCCTACCCATCACACTGCGTCTTCCCTTCTCTCTCTCACGACTTGCAGCCCCCAAGTACAGTTTAGTGCCTCACTCCTCGCCTCTGGCCCTTTTTCCTGGAGACCCATCTAGAAATGGCTACATCCCTGCGGCCCCAGGACATGTCAGAGAATTCCTGGGCTGGGCAGCTGGAGGGTGCAGACCCGCTTACAGAAGCAAGGCCTCCACTCTTCTGATTGGTCGGCATAATCATGGGGAGCTCCGCCCCAGCTCTTCTGATTGGTCGGAATAATCACAGGGAGCCCCGCCCCTGTCTCCCGATTGGTTGGCATCCAGGTCAATATTGTGAGTAGCTCTGTTCTCTGGCTGGGGCTCCCCTAACCAAGCTCCGCGGCTGGTGGCTTCGCCTTTATTTCTCACGGTTCTGGAGGCTGCAAGGCTGAGGCTGGGCGTTGGGTCTCCCCCGGAGTCTGCATCCTCATCTCTTCTCATGGGCATCCGAGCGGTGTTGGTTTGAGACCCGCCTAATGACCTCATTTTAACCCAGGCTTCTTTTAAAAACCCGATGTCCAAACGCAGTCCCATTCCGCAGTTCCTGGCTAGGAGGGTGGTGACAGCCCCCCACTGTGCATTTAGGAAGAGACACTCTGGGTCAAACTGACTGAAGTCCCTCTGCCCGTTAGAAGAGATGAAGCCGGGGGTTGTTAAGGATATGGAGAGATGCAAAAATCTCTTTAGCTACTAGTACCAAGTAAAGACTGTCCCCTCCCTCTGGGAACAACTGGACAGTCCCTGCCACATTACGTAAGCATAACCCTGTGCCTGGATCCCACTGTTGGGTATTTCCTCCTAGCAACCTCCATCAGGGGAGCTTCATGGGGCATCTCACAGGGTCTGCAGGTGAGACTGGGCCACAACAGAGGCACATGCAGAGGACGGAGGAGGGGTGTGGGGAAGAGTCCAGGGCTCAGGCCCTGCAGGCTGCAGGGGTGGCAGGGAGCCCAGGCGGGGCAACAGCCTCAAGAGGTCAAGTCTGGAGTGTGCATGTCCTCTGCCTGCGCATGCCTGGGGCAGGGCAGGGCCTGGGAGGCTTGGGAGACACGGGCTTCTGCATGCCTCTCTGCTGAGGTCTGGTGCAAGGGTAGGCCAGCCAGAGTTCTTGGGTCACTATTGGCTGAGCACAGAAGGCCTCCAGTGGAGGGACAGAGGGCTCTGGCCCCGGAGCATGTGGATGCTCAAATATGTGCGGACGTGAGCAGCTCTGTGGTCACTGGCCTCTGACTGGCCAGCCCTGGTGCCAGGCCTGACATCCCCCTCCTCCCACCCGGCTCCTGGAGGCCCATAGACGACCAGGCTCCACGGAGGACTGAGCAGAGGCAAGGAGGGACTTCTGGGATAGAAGGGAGGGGTCGTTGTGGATGTCTTGTTTGCCTCCTGATTAAAGAGACACTGTACAGGGCCTGCCAGAGTCACTGGGTGTGTTGACCTCAGGGTGGGTGTACTTGCCAGGCTGGGGGCAGAGGTAATAGGCTTCTTGTGGGTCCTCATCCCTGCCTGTCTCTTGCCAGTGGTGGGGCCTTGGGCAGGCTGCTTCCCTCCTCCCTAAAGAAGTTCTGAGCTCAGACACACTGCTGGGAGTGGAGAAGCTTCCTTTGTAAACTGTAAAGTGCTGCTGGACTGGAAGGTAAGGGAAGAGCTTCCAACCAATGATCTGATGACCTCAGCTGGGCAAGCAGAGAGGTCCCAGGGGACAGGCAGGTGTCTGGGCTGCAGCCTTTCTCTGTCATGCCTCTCAGGCCAGTAGCCCCCTGGGGCGAGAGTGTGCATCTGAGCCCGGTCCCCACCCTGGCCAGGATATAGGCTGTCAGTTTGGATTTTGCAAACTGCAAAGGATGTCCTCACGAGATGGGTTATTACTGTGACAAGTTGGGTCTGATAGCTCTGGGAAGCAAATCAGCAGCAAATGAGCTGCCAGTCTCCCTACAGACATCGGGCACAGGGTGGGAACATGATGTCAGCGGTGTCACTGGGACGCCTTCTCATGGTGAGGGCCAGCACTCACAGCCCTTTCTTGGAGAGACCCAGAGACACAGGCCAGCCTGGACCAGCACCTCTGCCTGCAGGGAGGCCCCCTGCACAAGGTCACAGGGATGACCAGCAATGGCCCTGGCTTTGTGGCCCCTCCCAGAAAACATGCTTGTAAGAAGCCTGGTTCTGTAGCAGCCCAGTTGGCAATTCTGAGAGGGACATGTGTCAGTGACAGGGAGCATTGCCTGGGGAGCCAGCACCTGGAGCCTGCCTTGTCCTGTTCACTCTGGTCTGGCATTCCATCCATACCTGTCATAGGGCACCCAAGGGACATCCCCTCCCATTCACTCGTGTCCAATCAGGGACAGGAAGCTCCCTGCTGCAGGGGCAGCTGGCCCATGTGCAGGAGGAGGATGGAATGCAACAGTGTCGTCTACGGTGCTGAAAGGAATAGAGAAGACCAGAAATTGTAAAGATGTGAACAAATAGGAGACTGTATTTTTTACTTAAAAATGTTTAGGCATAAATAATAGAAATACATGGAGATACTAGACAAAGGCAGAGATTAAAATTATATGATAATATACTGGTGTAAGTCATCGTCTAGATGTGAATGGTGATTATGATGTATTAACCCGTTTTCTGTTGCTAAAACACAATGCTGCAGATTGAGTGAGTTATGAAGAAAAGAGGTTTATTTTGACTCACTGCTCTGAAACTTCATCCCCCCCAGGGCCCCCAGTACTGGGACTTGAACTCAAGACCTTGAATATTCATATCCCCAGCCTCTTTTTAAAATTTGTGTTTTGAGACAGGGTCTTGCTAAATTGCCCAGGCTGGCCTGGACCTTGAGATCCTCCTGCCTCAGCTGCCCAAGCAGCCAGGATTATAGGTGGGAGTGTTAGTTGCGGAGCAGGCTGAACCAATGTTAGCTGCAGGGTGGGCTGAACACTCGACCCTCACCCTTACCCGTTTGGTTCCTTATTGCTTGTTTGCCTCAAGTCTGAACACTTGACCCCACTCAAGACTGGGCACTCGACTCCACCTGTCTGGTGCAACAGAAACCCAAATTTAGCCCCTGCCCCATCTGCCTGAGGGCACAAGATGACACCCTTCGCAACTACTGCATGATCCAGTCACTGTACGCCAACAAGGCAGCTTGCAGACCCAGAGACCCCGTTAGATTTTGGCTATAAAAACTCCCTCCTGCCAGGCCCCTCTCTCTTGCTCTCTCTTTCTTCTTTCACTTTCTCTCTCTCTCTCTTTGCTCTCTCCTTCTCTCTTTCCTGTCTCTCTCTTCCTTCCCTGTTAACCAGACACGGTTGCAATAAAGATCTCGTGGTCACTCTCCTTTCAGGGAGCCTCCACACCCGCAAGTGTCTTCCCTCTAACTCACCTCAGGGGTTTAAGGTTTTTGTTTGTTCTTCCTGTGGAGCTGGGGACTGACCCCGGGCCTTGTCTGGTGCCGTGAGGCCAGACTCTACCAACTGAGCTGTATCCCCAGCCCAAAGGGGTTTAAGTTGGAACACATGAAGTCCTGGGGGACACACCCAAGTTATATCCAGACCGCAGTGTGGGGTTTGTACCTCTGTAGGAATCCATCAGGCTCATACCTAAGACCTGTGCAACTTGTTGAATGTTGTCACGTTACGCCTGTCAGTGACGGACAGAGGGACTCAGTCCATCTCTGTGGGAGGTCCAGGGCTCACAAATGGAGCAGAGATTCACGCCTGTCACTGGCCACCCAGGAGTCAGGTGGGTCCTCCTCCTGGCAGAGGTGGAGAAGAGATGGTGGGTGGGGCTGAGGCCCGGCCCCTTTCCTGCCCAGGGGACAAGGCAGGGATGATGGCCTTGTACGCAGATGTCTGCTGCAGCCTCTGTCAGTCAGAGGAGGGGCCCAGAAGCCAGGCCTTCCGGTCCTGGGCCTGGGGCTGGGGTGCTGGCAGGCTGTCCACCGGCTTCCTGGACCCCTCTCCTGTGGAGAGGAAAACCAGAACATCCGTCTGGAAGGGACTCCTGAGTCAGCCCGTTCTCTGCTGCCATTTCACAGGGATGGGACCTGGAGCTCAGAGCAAGTGAACTCCAGAAACTAGACTTGATATCAGGCTTCCTTCTTGTACCATGGCAATTGCCTTGGACCTCTGCCTCCCTGGACAAAGCTAGAAGATCCCACAGCTATCACTCTCTGCTCTTTTCTTAAAAATTCCCATCCCACCAGTGCCCTTGCCTTTTTAGCCCTGAGGAAAGCAAAGGAGGGAGCTAATTCATACTAAGGTGTGAGGGACCGATACTCACTTAAATCCTGGTTAAAAGGGCTTGCATATTATCTACCACCCAGAAGCCATTGTAACAGTGAGATCTCAGCACAGCAGGCTGAAGAGACATACTTGTGGGCCAGGGCAGGCAACAGTGAGCAATGGGTGGTAGACTAGAGGGAGCAGGGTCCAGGGGAGAAGGAGGGCCCTGCTGTGGCCCTAACTCACTGGTTCATCTTGGATACATTATCTGACCTCTGGGCTGCTTCTAAAACAAAGGCTGAGTGTCCTAGCCCTTTCTACCTAGATCCTTCTAGTACCTTCTAGTGCATATTTTGAGGGCTGAGAAGTTACAGAGGCAGAGGAACCCAGGTCAATAGGAGGTGGGGACCTGGGCATTTGAGCTGCATAGCAAGGTAAGTGAGTTTGTGCATGTGAAGGTTTAGAACACAGAGCCCGAGACACAGAAAATGCTCAGTTAATGAGGAGTCTTCTTTTTTTGGTACCAAGGATTGAACCTAGGGGTGCTTAACCACTGAGTCACATCCCCAGCCCTTTTTATTTTTATTTATTAATTTGGAGACAGGGTCTCACTGAGTTGCTTAGGGCCTTGCTAAGTGGCTGAGGCTGGGCTGGAACTTGGAATCCTCCTGCCTCGGCCTCCCAAGACACTGGATTACAGGTAGGCACCAGGGCACCACCCGCGCCTGGCTTGGCATTAACATTACTGTTAATGCTCTTACTTCACCTAAGAGATCCTGCACAAGACACTCAGCATTCCCTTTTCCACTGTCAAGAGGAATAATGGAAAAAAAAAAAAAAGAGGAATAATGGGTCAGTGGTTAGCACTTGCCTAACATGCTGTAAGCACGAGTTTCCACAAAAAAAAAAAAAAAGAGAGAGAAAAGAAAGCACAGGCCAGTCCGTCGGGTCCCTGGCACCCCACACCTGGCAGTGCCTGGCTCCCAGTGCCGAGGTCACAGTTGTTGGGTGATGATCGTTGCCTGGGCCCGGAGAAGCAGGAGAACCCAGCGGGGCACCGTGTCCACTTCCCACAGCCATGTGGACCTGTTGCACTGTCCCCTCACTGCAGAAGCACTGGACGTTGCCCAGTGACATAGTGACAGCAGGCTGGGGTCCTGAGAGCCCTAGAAGAACCTCACCCTGGCTTCCCAGCCATCCGCAGTGAGAGTCCCAAGCCCCCCTCTCCTCTCCAGCTTGGGGGGTTTCAAGTGGTTTTATTTCCAAATTAAATAGAACAAAGCCCATTGGGGGGAAGGACATGGCTCTGACAGCAAGCTGACTGACACAGAGCCACGGGGACACACAGCTCCCTAAAGGACCAGCGGGTGGGAGGGGTGCAGGGCCCACCTGGGAGGCACCCGCCTTCTCTCCTGGCCCTGGGCTGTGTTGCTCCCCCTGGGAAAGGCTTCCCAGGAGAGAAGCTGACCGTCCAGAAGCAAAGAGCTCACATGTAGCAGCAAAGGACCATCAAGGTCTGGTCAGGACAATCTTTGGCCACATTTGACCCCATGTGTCCAGATCACCTTTGACCCTCCAGAGCCCAGCGGCAGCCTTAGAATAGCCCCCCCCTCCCCCAACCCTCCTCCTCCTC
>NW_026000020.1:7005295-7024107 GCF_001458135.2 Marmota marmota marmota
CAACCCTCCTCCTCCTCCTCCCCTCCCCCCCCTTGTTTCTTCTACTGTATGACCCACTTCAGGGCCAGCAGCCTGCAGGTACAGAGGCCAGGCAAAGGTTCAGGGCCACAGTTTGCTTCTGTATGGGACCCTATGAGTGGTCCAGGGGAACCCCCCTAAATCCAAACCCACGCATCAGGATCCTTCTTGACACAGTGCTCCCCTGGGCTGTGGGTGGAGACTGACTCTAGTCCTGACAGGGTCTGTTCCATTCATCCCTGCAGCCCAGGAAGGGGGTGACCTGGGGGGAAGCGCAGCCAGATCCTGATCCCCAGCACGGCAGCGAGCCTGGATATTGGGGAATCAGCAGGGGCTCAGGTGCGGCGGGGACCTTGGGCAGGCAGCTCTGCCAGGGGCGGGCATGGGTCCTCAGTTCTCTGGAAGACGGTGCAAGTCCGGGTGCCTGCTGCCCTGGCCGCCCTGGACAGCTGAGCACCCACACCTCTTTCTTTCTTTGCTATTATCTTTCCCGGTGGATCGCAGGCTCAAGAGTGTGGAGGGTTGTCGGCCTCTCTCATGCATGGTAGCGCCCACCAGTATGGAGTGTTGTGAACACCCCGGGGTCGGGGGGTGCAGAGAAGATGGATGTATGTGTAGGAGGGGGCGGGGGCTGAGCTGGAGGTGTCGTGGAGGGGCTGCAGGAGGGCTGGACCTGCATTTAGGGAAGCTGCCCTCTCCCACCCCCACGTGATGGTCCTGCTTACCAGAGGGGGTGACTGACCTCCCACTGGCACAGCAGGAGGAGAGGGACAGAGACAAGAAGCAAAGAGTGCAGTGACCAACCTGCACAACAGACCCTGACCACACTCCAACACAGAGACCTGAATACTGGCCTCACCCCTACGCTCTTTCCTCTCCTTGGGGACCACTCAGTGTCCCCCATTCTCTGACCCAGTTCCTCCCTGGTGTTCCTCAGCCTACAGCTGCGTGTGGAGCCTTGACAGCTTTTATGAAACCACCTGGTGACAGGACTGGGCACGGTTCAAGGGTGACTCTCGCCTCTGTTTTGGGTGGGATACTGTTTTTACATGTGTCCTGGGTAAGGAGCAATAGAGGAAGGCACATCTGATCGTGCCTTTGGTGTCCCCACACTGACCCATAGGATCTGAGCAGCAGATCACCCTGGGAGCCGGGAGGATCTGGCTTCCTGGCTGGTTGACCCTCTAGGCTTCCCGGGGCTGGGCAGCTCTCCGACCTCCGTGGTAACATCCTGTCACTCAGAAACCCCAGCGATCGCTGCAAACAAACAAACAAGGGAAACAGGCAGAGGAAACACTAATGAACAGCCACTTTAATTACCAGCAAAGCACATGGGGTCGCATTCCGGGAATTGTGTTTATGTGCTGGGGACAGGACCCAGGGCCTCCATGCTGGGCAGCTCCACCAGGGAGCTCCAGCCGGGTCCCCAGGGAATGTGCTTGAACTAGAGGCCCCTCCCAGGAACAAAACCACCTCTGCCTCTGCCAAACTTGGCTCCACCAGCAGCTTCTTGCTATTTGCTCTTTGGAGACTCGCATCCTAGAAATATTAATTTTTTTATTATCTTTTATTTTTTATATTTTGGTGTTTATTTTGTTTTTTGAACTACCACCAGCAGCAGCAGCAGGACAGGGGGATGGGACCTGGAGGCTTTCTCCTGTCTGGTCCCCTGGGCTGAGTCTTTGCCTGGGGACTGACTCAGGGTACTGGGAGGGAATAGGGCCATGGGACAAGGTGCAAGGCAAGTGTGCAGGTCGGAATGTCCACAGGACAGCCACCAGGATGCATTCCTGGGGAGGTCGGAAGGACCAGGTCCAACCCCCCAGTTCCAGGGGAGGAGCCTACTGCAGGGTCCCTGCAGGAGTTGCCCAGCCCTGCTGAACACATGGGGTGGTTGGGGTGGGCAGACACCCCTGTGCACCCCAGACTGAGGGTCTGCACTGTCCCCTGGCTGAGAACCAAATAGAAGAGACCCCAGGCATCAGCCCTCTTGGGGGACACTGAACCCACCATGGGCACCACGGTAGGACTGGCTGGTGGGGTGTCAATGCTGGGGAAGTCATAAGAACCCCAAGAGTTAGGATGACACATCCGGGGACCAAGAAACAGCCAATATCTACATCCTGAATAGGAAGTTCAAAAGATGCAGGGCAAGAGCCGAGAAATCATCGATGATTTGGGAGAAGGAAACATTTCATCTTAGACATTCGATATTGCTTAAGTGTGTGTGTGTGTGTGTGTAGGAGATTTGGAGAGTTATGTATCATCTTTATTAAAAAAATAAAAAATACTAAAAAAAAAATACTACCTGAAGGAGTTACCTTTGGGGAGAAATTTATTTGGGGGAGGGGGGAGGTAAGAGATACATTAGCATTGTCTCGAATTTTTTTTTTTTTTTAATTTGTAACAAAGAGACGTTCTTGGGCAATTAAAAAAAATCTTTAAAAAATAAACGAAACAAAGGTATTGTGTCCAACTACAACTAAAAAATAAAATAAAATAAAAAACAAGCCTGCAGCTGTGGCTGTGGCTCCTGGCCTGCCGGCCCTCCCCTGCCTGGGGCTCTGCTGGCCTGGGGAAGGCAAGCCCGGTGGGCAGCGGGCGCAGTCCTGCAGAGAGCTCTCTTGCTGGCTTCCAGCAGGGCTGGGCCCAGGGAGGCCGGCAGCCAGGACAGCGGGGCTCCAGGGGCACCCAGAGCCCAGCCACCTCTACTCAACCCTGATCCCCGCCCCACAAGGGCAAAGTACCGCCCCCACCCCAGGCTCCCCGCCCCCAAGCCCCTTCCTCACGCGGCTCTCAGGAGCTGGGTGAACTTGAGCCCCAGCGCAAGGGGCCTCGCCTCTGCCCAGGCTGAGGCCAGACCTCCCTCCCTTGCCTGTCCCCTCACCTCCCCAGGTCCCCAGGCTGAGGGACGTGTGCAGGGGTGATCCTCGTGATTGGGGGCGGGATCCTGCCGCTCCCCGCTCTACGCCACCCCCTCCTCCGTGGCTGGCGGTGGCATTGTGCGGCTCCCTGCCCTGCCTCCCTCCCGTCTTGTCATGTGGATCTGGGTGGCTGTCTAAGGCTCTGGAGTGCACCCAGCTTCCCTGCGGGGTGCCGAGCCGGGCTCTGTCCCCAGCAGCTGGGGACCTCAGGTGTCCTCTCCCGTGTCTGGGTGGAGGACAGCCAGGCCATGAGGATCTGTGGGCACCTGTTCCCAGGACAGGAGTTCACCAATTAGAGGAGGCCAAGGTGGCCTCCCAGGAAGCAGTTCAAACAGAGGAAGCAGCGTCACCCAGAGATGCTTCAGCAGGGCAGTGGTGGAAAACGAGGCTGGCCAGGCAGGTGGGTACCCAATAATGCTGAGCCTTTGTGTCAGTTAGGATGCTTTGACTGTAAGTAACCAGCCAAAGTGTGCAAAGGCATACAATGTCTTATGATGTTATTAACAGAGCCAGAGGGCTGCCAGGGATGGCTAATTTAGCAGCTTGTTAGGATCAAGAACAATTTCTTCCTTAGGCTTGCCACCTCAAGGTCACAAGAGGGCTGCCACAGCACTGGACAACGTACCCTCGTATATCCAAAGACAGCGTTGGGGTATTTTCCATGGCATGGAAGTCTCTTCCTCCCAGCTTACCTCATCTAGGATTGAGCCCAGGGTAATGCCTTCGCTGTGGAAGGACTGGAGCAGCCAACACCAGGCACCTTCTCTCATGGAAGGTTGCCTGCACCAGCAGGGAGGAAGGGAGAGGAGGGTCCCTCGGAACGGCCATGCCCAGCTACTCATGGGCTTCTTCTGGACTGGGCGTATCATCACACCCACCTCACAGACAGGACACTGAAGCCCGGAGAGGCCCGCTCACAGCTGACAGTGTGAGCAGCAGGAAGGGAGGCCGGGCTTCTGCTGGAGCATCCCCTTCCCCCGGGGCAGGGGCTCTGTCCACCGCAGAGAGGCCTTCCCTCGTGGGTCAGGGCACCCAGTGCCCCAGGCTGCCCGCAGACAGACCAGGGGAAAGCGGACCTCCGTCTTGTCCAGCTGTGGCTCATGGCAGAGCTGAACCCCTGAGCCCTGTCCCTTTGGAGTTCTTGGCCATGTGGCCAGGCACCGTCACCATGTCATCCCCATGGGACCTGTCAACGCCCACAGGATTCTCTGAGGGTTCTTCATAGGGAAGAAGACCGAGGTCCAGAGCAGTGATATGGTCCATCCAGGGACCCCACAGGGTGCTTCCAGCCACACACAATCCTTCATGGCCATGTCCCCAAAGGGCGAGCAGCAGGCGTTTCTAAGTACACACATCGACCCAGAACCGCTATGGATGTGCCAAGAACATGCGTTTTCTTCAGTCCCGGGTGATTCTGAAGACCAGAGCTAGCCTGACACAGAGAGGGAAAGTGACTTACCGAAGGTCACACAGTCGGCTGGAGCTGAGATCAGAGCTGAGGTTGGCCTGGTTCCCCGACCATGCTGGCTGGAGCGGGAGTGGGAATTTGCTCCTGGGAACGTCCCAGGCTGGAGGAGGCGGCTGTGAGGGCCTAGGGTCGTGGCTGGTTTGGAGAGCAGTGCAGATGGTGTACTAAAGGGCAGAGTCTGTCTGTCCTGCCCTGTGGCCAGGGCCATGACTCCCTAGAAAGCTACTGGCCTGCCTTCTCCTCAAGCTGTCACCTCCACACCCTGCGAAGGCAGGGCTCCTGTGTGGCCCCAGGCAGTCTGGCTGGGGCTCCTGGCTTCTCTCTGGCCTCTAGGCTCTCAGTAGTGAGTGGGGAGAAGACCCCCTGCCCCTCCCTCACTAGGTGGCCGGGGTCAATTGCGCCCTTCCCTGAACCTGGGCCTCCGCCTCTGCTTGGCCAGGGCTGTAGCCTGGGTGGGGACAGTGGTAGAAGTGGGGCTGGCGGGCGTGCCCTTCTCCAGGTGAAGCATTGACCTGTCCTTTCACTTGACATTCAGAACTAGATGGCCCCAGCTTTGTGACAGCCAGACCACGGGGAACAAGCCCAGGGGCAGTTCTGCTTGTGGAGCTGACGCCATGGAGCCTCCAGAGCCTCTCTTGGGCCAGTGAGTGGAGGAGGGACGGGAGGGGTGTGGGGGGGAGGAAGCCCGGCCTTGCCTGCCCCCTGTGGCTGGTTCCCCACCCCCCCAGGGCTGGCCGGGCCACTCAGGGCTGGGAGCAGCAGCTGGTGAGACTTGGTGATGGACGGGATGGATGTCAGGGAAAGAGGGCTGGGCGGAGGCTGCAGGGGTGGGCAGGTTGCCGTGGGCCCAGAGGACAGGGCACAGCCATGCCACCCCACTTTGGGCAAGAGGTCCCCTGCTCGAGCTGTGCTGTCTCCCCCCCTGCTCCGCCAGGGCTTTGCACGCTGGGTGGCAGGTTGGGTGGCCCGCGGCAGCCCTGGGTCCCCTCAGCGAGTCCCCAGCGGGAGCCTGCAGGGAGCTGGGCCACTCGCACTGCAGGAGGGACCACCCGTCCTCTCTGTCCTCTTTGCAGAGCTGGAAGTGAGATTCCAGGGCTCAGCATCCTGCTGCTCAGTCCTCGTCCCCCTGTTTCCCACAGCCTGGCAGTGGCAGGGGGGGACGGAGCCTATCCACCACCCCGGTAGCAGAGGAGAAGCCCAGCAGCCAGAGCTAGGCCCGTGGCAGGCCACCCCTCAGGCACCATGCCTGGTGCAGACCATGGTGGCTTCAAGGGATGAGCTCCTTTCCCTGTGTACTCCCCAACTGTCCCTGAGGCTCCAGAGAAGCTTCCTCTCCCCCACTGTCCTGTGAGTCGCCTTCCCGGTCCCCACGGGGTGTGATTTTTGTCCCACCTCCCCAGTGACCTCTGTGGGTGTCAAGTTCAGAGCATCATGGGAGGTGCCAGGTTCCGAGGGCCTCCGACAGAACAGGAGGGGTGGCCTGCCAGGTGCCTTCCCCCTCCGTAGGCACACCCCTGTTAGCTGGCTATGGCCCCCATTTCCCTCGCAGGGGTGCAGCCCCCCAGAGGTGAAGAGGCTGACTTTGGCTGGAGACCTTCATTTCTCAGACTGCTTGGACAGCAGCCCCAGCCAGGGACAAGACCAGGTCCCCAGCGGCCTGGGCGTGATCCCTCAGAGCCGCAGAGCTGGTCTGCAGGGCTGTCCCCGGGGCCTGGAGACCCCCGTCACGGCAGAGCTGGGGCCCTCTGACCTTCCTTCTGGCTCCTGCAGCGGGAACCACTTCTGTGGGCAGCTGTGTACACGGGGTCAGGTGGCAGAGCCTCCCTGAGCCACCCCTCCGCCCTCCCTGGGAGAAGGAAAAGATAGCCAAGTCCCCAAGGGCTGCATTTGTGACAGAAGGATCGTCACTGCAGTGTTCCGTCCTCCCTTATCACTTGCCAAGTGCTTTCAGACAAACTGTCTCACGGGACCCCTCCAATGTCCCTGCACGCTGGTTGTACTTTCACCCCCAGCTGGGGGGGGGGCAGATGCAGAGGTGGCCTCGCCTCTAGGCCTCCAGGTCCCTGTCCCTAGGTGGAGAGCCAGGTCCAGGCCGCCAGGTCCCTGTCCCTAGGTGGAGAGCCAGGTCCCCAAGGCTAAAGCCAGACAGAGTAGCCCAGATGTCCAGCCTGTTGCTTCCTTTCCCGGTTGGGGCGTCCCTGGGCAGGCAGTGACTCTGGGAAGGCCTGTGAGCTGGGCCCCCCCAGCTGTGGGGCGAGGGGGCGGGAGATGCTCCTGACAGCCCTGCAGATAATCGGCTTCTCCATCACTGCTAATGGCTGTTTAGCTCCCCGGCTCCTGTGTTTGCCTGGTGCCTCCCACGGCCGGGAGCTGGGAGTCTCTTAGCTGCCTGCTCCCTGCACTGGCCACAGGATTTGCACACGGGGCCTCCTGCGTGCTCCGCCTCCGTGCCCCCAACCCCAGGATGCTCCCTCTGTGTCCCCCTCCCCAGGATGCTCCCTTTCAGCTCTGGGACCATGGGTGGGCCTCCAGAGAGCCTCCTACCAGGACCGAGCTGGGGAGGGCACTGCTTCCCAGTGGCTGCCTCTTGTATTACGGACCTCATGGAGTGGGCAGGATGTGGGCCAGCAGTCACACTGCCACCTCTGTCTCCAACTCCTCCCTCCAGCCCACCGTAGGATGTCTCCCCCTGCAGATCTGGCCTTGCTGGGCAGGGTAGACCTCCAGCCCTCAGAAGCAGTCACTCTCTGGCCCCTACCTCACAGGTTAGCAGAGACCGCAGCTCACTCCCCAGGTGACGGCTTCTCCCCAGGTGACCCGTAGGCCCCCAGGGCTAATGGGCTTCCTGAGGGCAGCCAGACAGATTCTCCCCCTGTGGCCGAGGCTTGATGCCCTACAGCAGCTCTGGCCGGACTCCTGGGCCTCACTCCTGCCTCAGGAGCCCGTGGACCTCTGCTGGACCTCTTCCCGGTGACCAGAGCCCAAGCTCCATGGGCAGTAAGAGACAGAGGCAGCCCAGAAACTCATCATCCTATCCCCTCCTCTGGGAAGTTCTTACCTGTTGTTTTGTCTATTGTTCATGGTTTACCCTGAGGCTGGTGTCTGGGATGTTCCCTCCTGTCCTCCCCAAGGGCAGGTCTTGGTCCCTTTCACCCTACTCTTCTCCAGCACTGTGGCCGCTGCGTGGCCGGGAGGGGCCCCCAGTCGTCACCTTCTGCCCCTGCAAGAAGGTTCAGGTTTGGGTTCTCCCTTGCCTTCACGTCCATGTACAAAGGATCTTCCAAGTTGACCATTTTTCTGGGCTGTATAATAAATATTCTGCCTGTCGACACTCCTTCCTTCAGCGTGCAGTGCGCTTTGGCCGGCTCCGCTCTTTTACTCTTATAAATAACGTTGCTATAAACAGCTGTGCACGTATAGCTATTTTTCCCTTTGCAGTTATGTCTCTGGGAGGAATTCCAAACAGTGGGATGACTGGGTCAAAGAGCACAGCATATTTATGGCCCTGGACAGGATAGGACGAGCTCAGCCCCCAGGCTGGCCCCGGGTCCCCCAAGCCCCATCTCTGGGTGACTGCCGACAGACGTCCCTTCTCTTTGGCGCCTGAGGCCAGCCCCCTGCTTCCTAGAATGCTCTCTCTGGCTCCTGCGGGGCTGCAGGGCAGACGCAAGGGAGGGGACAGTGGGAGAGCCAGGACGAGGGCGCTGTGGGAACCGTGCAGAAGGGGCTGGCGCGCTCTTCTGACAACGAGGGCTCTTCCCTCCCACAGCCTTGCCTCCTCCAGGAGGGCTCTGTGGTCCTCCGAGAGGGAAGCAGGGTCCAGTGGGTGGGTTGGTGGGTATGTTGGGGGGGGGGGCACCGGACCCCAGCCTATCCCAGGACCCCCAGGAGCAGCCCTGGAAAGCAAATGCTGAACGAAAAGTCCATCATCCTAGACGACAGGTCGGAGCCCTGCCTGTCCTCGGCCACTGCCCCTCAGTCCTCATTTCCCTGCTTCCCCATCATCAGCTCCCTATGTGGTGGTGGGAGGAGGGGTCCATGTGGGTCCCTTGGGGCCTCTTGCAGAACTTGGCTCTTTTTTTCTTTCTTGGTACCAGGAATTGAACCCAGGGGTGCTTAACCACTGAGCCACACCCCCGACCCTATTTAAATTTTATTTTGAGACAGGGTTTTGCTAAGTTGTTTAGGCTTTGCTAAGTTGCTGAGGCTGGCTTTGAACCTGAGATCCTCCTGCCTCAGCCTCCCTGGCCACTGGAATTACAGGCGTATGCCAATGAGCCTGGCTTTTGCTGGAGGCCAGGGCGCCCCCGTCCCAGGTAAGCCTTGCATCCTGGGACATTGATTCACACTCTCGGGGTTGGAGTGCTCAGAGTTCGCCTGCATTTTCTGGGCCCTGCAAGGCTATAGCCCACCTTGGAGTTGTGTGCTATGTGGGGCTGAGCCCTGGGAAAGGGGAGCAGGCTGAGTCCCGCCCCAGCAGTGGCCAGCAGTGGCCGGCAGTGGCGGGCAGGGGCTGCAGGGGCACTGGTGCTATGGAGGAGGAGCCTGTGGTCCCCAGGCGGGTCTCTGCAGCAGGAGCTCTCTGTCCCTGTCCCCTGGCTCTCTCGCCTTCTAGGTCACTAGTGGCCAGAAGTCCAGAAGGCAGAACAGAATCTGGGAGCTGTCATCTAGTTTCTGCCTCCAACAGGCACGTGACCCTCAGTCCTCAGCCGGAACACAGGGTCACTGCCACCTGCCACCTTATGCAGAGACTTAGGTCCAGGCCTCAGCAGGGCTGGCCGAGGGTGGCCAACCACCCAGGCCCAGCTCCTGAGCTAGCCCCAGCTGGAGCCCCGCAGTGAGACGGTTCAGCTGGGGCCCGTGGCCTGGTGGTGGCATCGCTCAGGTTGGGGACGTCAGCTGCCCTGCTTCTTCCCATGCCTCCATCTACTGTTTTGCTGGCTGATGAGGGACACATCGGCTGTGGGCACGTGAGGGTGCTGCAGGGAGAAGGTGTGGGTGCGCGTGGGCGGGCTGCCTGGGTGCATGTGGGGGGAGCCCGTGGTTTGTGTAATTTTCTGGGACAGACAGGTGCAAGAGAGAGAGGGAAATTATTCTGTCTAAAATCTCCAAGATGTTCTCCAAAGCTGACAGAGTGGTGCTGCGTGTCTGGGAAGCAGGAGAGAGGGTGGGCCATTCCCAGGCGCAGGAGCCAGGCAGGGCAAGGCGGGTACCCTGAGGGCCCTGGGAAGGCTGCTACAGCGCTGGGATCGTCTTGATGCTTGCCCAGGTGTCGTCTTGTTCAGAGAATGGTGACACTCCCCACACCAGCCAGTCCTAGTGAGAATCCAGAGGGGCTACCAGGTAGGAGACATTGCAGTCACCCCAGCTTGCAGATGAGGCACGGAGGCTCTGAGGGGTCAGCTGGACTTCCCAGGTCACAGAGCCAGATGGTTAGTGACAGAGTCAGGTCTTGAACCCAGGCCTTTGGATTCCCAAAGTCCACATCTCCAAAATGACTGCGTGGAGGTCATGTCCCTGAAGGCCAAGCCAGGGAGGGACCACCAAAACCAATGGTAGCTGCAGTTTCCGGATTCTGGATTCTAGATAGAGAATTCTGGATTTCCAAGTGGAATTGGCCAAAGTCCTCACCTTCTGCCTTTTTCTCTCCCAGGCTTTTCCCTCAAAAGTGTTTCTTTCAGCCAGATGCAGAGGCGCACACCTGTATTTCCAGTGGCTTGGGAGGCGGAGGCAGGAGAATCACAAGTTCAAAGCCAACCTCAGCAATTGAGTGAGGCCCTAGCAACTTAGTGAGACCCTGTCTCTAAATAAAACATAGAAAGGGCTGGGGATGTGGCTCAGTGGTTAAGCACCCCTGAGTTCAATCCTTGGTACCAAAAAAAAAAAAAAAAGTGTGTCTTTCATGCAGGTTGGCCTAGGGAGACGGTCGCTCTCCCGGACTCCAAGCCCTAGGGGTGGGCTTGACTACTCTGGGGTTCATAGGAACCTGTTGGCTCCCGGTTCTTTGCTGGGATTTTCTTCCTCTGTGGAGAAGCAGCCAGCTAACAATGGCTAGCAGCAGAACCCCACCCCCGCCTGCGGTTGCTGCCTCCTCTCCTGAGGACATTTCATTTACAAGGTGGTATTCCTGTAGGGTGGGCTGCCATGTAACCCTCTAGCTGGTGGTGTTAAGAGGGGAGAACTTTGAAGGGCACCGTCCTCTTGGATGGCATTAAGTGCCCTCCTAAAAGAAGCCTGAGAGAGCATGTTTGTCTCTGTGCCACAGGAGGATGCCGCTAGGGGGCGCTACAGAGCAGGGGGCAAATCCTCACCAGCAGCTCTCCCACCTCCCAGCCTCCAGCTCTGTGAGCTATACATTCTGTTGTTTGTAAATTACCCACTCCAGGACATTTTGTTACAGCAGCAAAAACGGACTAAGACAGTGGGCTGGGGGCTCAAGGCCCTGGGTTGATCCCCATCAACATACACACTAATGTACACTACACACACACACACCACGCATGAGTTTTATTAGAAAAATGGGATCACGGTGTATACCCTTTTCCTCAAGTTTGCTTTGTTCACTCATCAGCGTTTTTGACACTGCCATTCTGTATCTGTGCCTGGCCAGCCAGAGGACACACCAGGAGAGGAGGGACAAGGGAGGGCAGGGGTCCCCTGGAGCCCTGGTGTCTCCAGCCTCAGAATGCTACGATCAGGAAGTCCTCCAGGAGGGTTGAACCTCGAGGGCTTGAGGCCGAACCTTTGGAGGGGGGCCCTTCCTAGACTCCCAGCAGCCCCTCCAGGCAGTGGGCCTCGGACCAGCCTCCCAGCAGGCCTTTAGAAATCTGCTCCCTGTGTCCTCCTCCCACGGCTGCCACCTCCCCAATAATTTCTGAGGCAATTGCTCCTGCCTCCCACAGCAGAGTGGGCAGAGGTGTCTCAGCTGTGGGTGGGGGTGATGCCCCATCCTCACACCTGCAGGAGGTGAGCTCTGCAGGAGGTGGCCTTGAACGCCTCTGTCCACAGTGACCCTGAGACCGAGGGTGCAGGGCTCAGGAGCATGCTGGGACTACGCCCAAGCCAGCAGAGACAGCCGGAGGCAGGTGAGCCCTTCAAGGAGGGGCTGAGTTTTCAGTGAACAGGCTCCTCAGCTAGAAGCAGATAATTAACAGATTAGCAGGGCTGTTAGCTGCCAGCCAGGATTGCAGGCGGCTCCAGATTCATCCAGATTCCGCTGGAATGAGAAGGAATCTCTGTGGGAGGCACCTGAGCGAACCTGAGGGCAATGGAGGAGGTCATGGGACTCAGCAGGGACCCAGCATGCAAGCCAAGGGTTGGGGCTATGTGACCTGACTGTCCCTGCTTAGAAGAGCCCTCTTTGCCTGGGCCTGGGTGGAGAAGTAACAGGGGTCAGGGTGTTGACACCCACGGTGTGCGTCTCACCCATGCAGCTTGCAAGGTGTTTTTGCAGTTGTTTTGGGGAGAAGAAGCTGTATACTGCAGAAGTCCGAGCAAGAACTGTGATGTTAGGCTCCAGAGCTAAAATCTTGCCCCCACTTCCTAACTGGGTAGGGCTCATGGGACTTCCAGTTGCGTTCCCAGGCTGCCATCTGCCATCTTGGAAGACCACTGGCCCAGACTGGTTAACTGGCCTGAAGCCCCAGTACCAGCAGATTGCAGGGGCGGGAGACATGGGCCAGGTGGGAGAAGCAAACTATTGAGATTTCAGAGCTGTTTGTTACAGCAGCATCGCCAAGCCTCTCTTGCTACACAGGGGCCCTTCTCCCTGAACCTCTGTTTCCTCATCCCTTCCTGTGAAGTGGGTAAATATGGTCCCTTTTTGAATGGTTATTATAAGGTTAGGTAAGATGGTGAAAGGTGGCTGAATGGTAGTCTCAGCTTCTGGAGCCCACGTGCCTCCAAAGAAAAGAAATGTTGTTGTCCTGGGCCAAGGTCAAAGGCCAGGCACCTGCAATTGGCCACTGTGAGTGGGTGGAACTCTTATATGGCTGAGCAAAGGGCTTCAGGGTTCAGCCTACGGGGGAGGGGCAAGGCCTGGGGAATGCTGGGGCCTGGACTTGGCCCTTCCAGGAAGGCTGTCCAGCTCCTTCTCTCTCTGGCTTTTCCAGTGCTCTTTTGTCAGCATGTGGGGAGAGGCTGAGGCTGCTCCCCATCTTACCTGGAGGGGCCTGTGTGTTTCTCCTGGTCTTGCTGGGCTCTGGAAGACCTCACTTGGAAACTTCCAGGTTTCCAGTCAGAATATTGTGATGCACAAACTTCCCCTACCACGTTCTATAGCAGCCTGTCTTAGTCCTTTCTCTGTTGCTATAACTGAATACCACAGGCTGGGTAATTTATAAAGAATAAAGGTTTATCCTACTTATGGTTCTGAAGGCTGTGAAGTTCAAGATCAGGTGGCATTTCGGGTGAAGGCCTTCTCATTGGTGGGGACTCTTCAAAGTCCCAGTGTGGCATAGGACATCACACAGGGAAATAGCACATCTAGCTCAGGTCTCTCCTCCTATAAAGCTACAGGACCAGTAGATCAGGGACCCACCCGGGTGGCCTCACTTAATCTTCCCTCCCAAGGGGTCCCACCTCCAAATGCCATAGCTGGATTAAATCTCCACCCTGTCCACCTGTTGGTGGGGACATGGGAGCACACACAGCCCCTGCTCTGCTTGCTCTCCTGGCTGCCCCTCACCCACCACTGAGTCACGAACCGTCAGCCAGTTCCCTGAGCTGGCCTGGCTGTCCTCTATAAGCGCGGCCTCAGGGACACTGCCCTGGAAGCAGCCGCTGTCCTCCACTCCTCTGCTGGCCTGTCCCCTGCTGCTCCTGTTCAGCCTGCAAGATCAAACCCAGTTCTTTCAGCTGATCTCATTCCTCCTGGAGTTTCTGTGCTCTGTGTCCAAAGCCTGGGCCGCTGACCGCCTTCTGTTTCCTTTCCAAAGACGAAGCCCTCTCACGCCCCCTCTCTTTGTAACTGGCCTCCTCTCTGAGCTCACCGAGTCCTTAGAGGTGGAATATTCCAGGAACACCTTTTAAAATTCTCTTCTTGGCCTGTGCATGCTCCATGGGGACTCCTCCGCCCTCAACTCCACCGGATATCCCCTCCCCACGAGGCTGGTGGCCTTCAGTCCTCTGGGCTGGGCGCCTCTTGCCCCCCATGGTGGAGCCCACAGCTTGGGGCTTTGAGAAGTACAGACACAGTGGCCTTCGGTCCATCGATCGCTGATTAGGAAAGAACTCATTCGCACACACCAGCAGGGGTTGGTGTTTTCACTGTCTCTGTCACAAATGCTCTGGCCGCGGCCATCTGTGGCCACTCTTGCAATCAGAGGTAGCTATGAGGCCTGTGCCCTGCAGAGCACTAACCCCTGGCCACATGTGATTCTGGGGCACTTCAAATGGGATCAGGAAACAGATCGGCTGGGAGCATAAAACACTGGATTCAGAAGGCTCGGGGCAAATCAGGTCAAATAGGTCATTTGTGCTTTTATTGTGACTATATGTTGAAATGAAAGTGTTTTGAGCATACTGGGTTAACTATATGACTGAATTTTACCTATATTGGGACTTTTAAAATGTGTATATCAATAATTGAAGATTACACACACAGCCTGCGTTGCCGTCAATGCACAGCTCTCTCCCGCCCTCGTGCAATGTTTGTTTCCTATTGCTGCTGTAACAAATCACCACCAACTCACTGGCTTAAAGTGATGCACATTTATTATCTTACACTTCTGGGTGTCACTAGGTTACGATCAGGACTGCTCCCTCTGGAGGAGTGTGTTGATTGTCCCAGCTTCTCTGAACTGCCCCTAATCCTTGCCTTCTGGCTCCCTTGCAAGTCCAAAGCCAGCAGCAGCTGGTGGGTTGAACTCCCAGGGCACACTCTGACACTCCCCTTCCACCCCTGTTTTCCACACCAAAAGCCCTCTGCAGATTGCCTTAGGACCACCTGGATAATCCAGGGCCATCCCTTCGTTTGTTCACTTACTTATTTGAGATGGGCTCGTGCCGTATTCTTCCAGTGTGGTCTTGAACTCCTGGACTCCAGGGATCCTCCCGTCTCAGCCTCCCAAGCTGCTGGCACTACAGGAGTGCCGCCAAGCCTGGCTGATAATCTCTTTAAAGTGAGCTGATTAGCACCCACTATTCCCTCTCACCATGTGGCCCAGACATCCCGGGTTGGGGGCCACACACAGTGTGCACACTGTAGGGACCATCATTCTGCCTCTTGCGGGTCAGCACCCCGTACACCTGATTTCTTGTCCTGTTCAAACTATCCAGATCTTGGAGATGAGATGTGGGGACACTTGCTTCATCCCCCCCCCCCATTCTCTATAGTCTCCTACAATCTGTTTGAGGTCCCTGTGACCCCAAGGAAGGTGACTGCATCCTGGAGGGGGTGTGGAGAAGGAACCACATGAGTTGATCCACAGGCACCCCCTTGCCCTCGCATACAGGAGCTGGTTCGTTTGGATGCACCCGACCACAGCCAGGCCGATCAGAGAAAGTCTCAGCGCCTCTCTGAAACCCTGGGGTATAAAGCGTTCCTATAGGTTGGGGTTGAGACCAGATGAAAACTCTGGAGACAGCTGTTTTTTTTTTTTTTTCCCTCTATAGAGGAAAAGCTAGTCGAAAATGAAACTGTCTTGCAGAGAAATAGAAATAGAAGTGAAAGTGAATGTTCAGAGAAAATATTGCAAAGACATAATGCCATCTTGGACCTCTGGATCAAACTGTGCCTGAGTCATTTGAATTAGAATTTTTGCTACTTACGAAATAAAGATTTGCAGTGACTCAGAGTGAGATTATAGTAGTACCTGATTGGGACATTAGAAGAACACCTAAAGTCTGTCCTTCCCCCGGTCCCCGAAGCACAAGGTCCTCAAAGGAACACCCATCCCTCTCCTGGATCCCAGAGAGAACCCTTGTCCTGGCTCTTTCCCTCCCCTGGAGCAGCTATTTAGGTGTCTACCTTGGCTAATTCTGCCAGAGCTCTACAGCAGAACTGATTGGCCAGGAGATAGACAGCAGGAGGGACTGCCTCCTAGGGATCTGGAACAATTTCAGAGAGGCCAGGAGGCTGTTATCCATGGGACCCCACAGCAGGGGCTGAGAAAGCACCCCTCCCCCATGTAAACGGAAAGGAGGTGCTGGCGGGAATGGGGAGACCCCAGAGGCCAGGAGCAGGGGGCAGGGAGAGCAGTCCATCCTGACCGAGGGCTCCCCAGCCTGGGGACCAGTCCTTCCTGTGGTCTGCCTCTGCTCTTGCCTATTGGACCTAAGTCAAGTGACTTCCTATCACCTGAAATCATAGCAGGCCTGTAGGGGCCACAGTCCCAATCCCATGTCAGCCTGAGGTCCCTGTACCACTTGGAGGACCTTTAATGCCCTCCAGAGGTCCATGAGGTAAAGCCTGGTCCCCAGCTTGGCCCTACTGGGAGGTGGTGACACCTTTAAGAGGTGGCTGCGGGGGGGGGGGGNGGGGGGGGGGGGGGGGGGGTCTCTGGGTCACTGGGGTGTGTGCCCTCGAGGAGGCTTCTGGGACCTCAGGCTCTTCCTTTTCCTCTTTCTCATCCTAGCCATGAGTATTTTGATCTCAGTCATTTGTTATGGTGACCGAGAAGTGGCCAGCCTCAGGGGCCCTTGTGGAAGCAGTCCTCTTTCTTCCCCATGTGCCAGACAATGGGGACACTGAGGCTGGAGGCATGAACTGAGCTACCCGGAGTTATGAAAGCAGGAGGAAGCAGTGCCGGGCTGAGTCCCAGGGTTTGTGGAGAGACATGGCGCCCACGACTGGCTCTCTACTCACCAGCCATCAACGGGCAGAGGGCTGCCACACCATTGTCATGATCCCTCCCCTGGCTGGTGACTGCCTCCATGTCAAGTCCGGGTTGTGTTGACAAGGTGACAACGGGCAGGCAACTGGCAGGGGACCATGTCTTGTCCCGGATCAACAACTGGTGGAGAAAGCAGGACCAGAATTCCATTCCCCTTCTACTGACCTCTGCGTGGGAAGAGCCTCTGTGTCCTGTGCAGCAGACACACCTGGGCCATCTGCTACAGTGTTAGGATCTTGTGCTATTGGAGTGGTCCGCATTCTTCAGGTCAGGCATGGTTTGCCTGTTCCCCCTGCCGGAGGCTGGCTAAGATGCAGTTCTGGCCCCACAGAAACACGGCAGAAAAGCTGTTAGCTGGGTGGTGGTTCTAGGAAAAATTCTCTCACTCTTAAAAGAAGTATCTGAGAAGAGGTAGTCTCCTGTGCTGTGTGCTATCGTTTCTAGATGGGATGCCTGGAACCATGGCAGCTATATTGTGATCACGAGGGGAAACTGGCTTGAGAACAAAGGTGGCCCGCTGAGGTGGGCAGCATGCAAAGGTAGAAGAAACCTGGATCTCTGTCGATGTCACTGTGGCACTGAACTAACCAGACTTGGGCTGTCCTACCTCTGGGCTTCTTGGCATAGGAAATGCATCTTATCATTTAAGCCCCTTTGTGTTCAGCTTTCTTGCAGCTGAAAGGATTCTAACCAATCCACCCATTTCTGCTCTGCCCACTTTCTGGCTCCAGGGCCAGGTACAGACCAGCGCGGAACAGCAGTCCCACTCTGGGAAAAGGGGCACTACATGGTCTTTGCCCACCCAGTTGGAGCTCAGCTTTGTATGGCTGGCTGCTTATTACACAACCACGCTGCCTGCTACAGCCATGAAAAGTCTGTGGGCTGAATTCAAAACCCCGAGGTGGGGAGGGGTGGCTTAGGGAGGGGCTCTGGGGGCTGCACAAAGGAAGGCCCTTCCCCTGCCCACAGCAGTGCCAGCCCGCCATCGCCCCCAGCGCTCCCAGAGACAATGCAGCAGCCACCCACTAGCTACCTGTGGACCGGACAGGCAGAGAGTGTGGTGGTTAAGAGCTGGTGGATCTGCAGGCCCTGGGGCTGGGCCAGAATGAGTTTTTGTTGAGGGAGTATGACCATTTCCCCTGCTGCTGTGCGGGGTGCGGAATGAATACAGGCCCGCTCAGGGCTTCGCTGGCAACTGATTATATAGATTTGCTTCCCATAAGGGCTCTTTTGCAATGGCGCAGGACCCCAGGGCCCACCCACAGTCATCTGTGCTTAAAACACTCTGCTTTATTCTCTCCACCCGGAGAAAAACCACAACCACCAAAACCCCCACCACCCTGAGCCCTGCTCTCTGGGAAAGGGACTCTGTCAGGAGAAAGATCTAGAAAGAAGCAATTCTTTGAGGAAAGGCTCAGGGGCCTGAGTGTCACTGTGCCCCCTGCCACTGGCTCCCAAGTACAGCCTGGAAATTGCAGAACCTGTCAGGACATCCCCCGGGCAAAGACCATGTAGTGACCCTTTTCCCAGAGTGGGATTGCTGCTCAGTGCTGGTCTGTACCTGGCCCTGGGGCCAGAAAGTGGGCAGAGCAGAAATGGGTGGATTGGTTAGAATCCTTTCAGATGCAAGAAAGCTGAACACAAAAGGGCTTAAATGATAAGATGCATTACCTATGCCAAGAAGCCCAGAGGTAGGACAGCCCAAGTCTGGTTAGTTCAGTGCCACAGTGGCATTTGCTACCCAAAGCAATCAACCCAAGAGCAAAATCCACATAGAATAAAACCGATTTGGGAAGTTATCAAGGACCTTCTTGGTGACATCATCTGAGCACCTGAATGCATCAGCCTGAAACCTACCCCTGAACTTTTCAGTCACTTAAGTCAGTAAATCAGTATTGTTTAAAAAAAAATTGGGGGGTGGGTGGGCACCATGGTGCATGCCTGTAATCCTAGCAGCTGGGGAGGCTGAGGCAGGAGGATTGCAAGTTCAAGCCAGCCTCAGCAATTTAGCAAGACCCTGTCTCAAAATGAAAAACAAAAAGGAATGGGGATGTGGTCAAGTGCCCTGACGTTCAATTCCCAGTATTAAAAAAAGGTGTATGGGGGGGGGGTGCTGAGTGTGTAGCTCAGTGGTGCAGCGCTTGCCGGGCATGCAGGAGGCCACAGTTCCATCCCCAGCAGGCATTCACGCACATGCGCCCTGAGCAGAGTCTGGGAGTCCTTAGTAACACAAAGGCACACCTCTCATCAGGCCCACTCAGCCTCTCCTTCCGTGGGTCCCTGCTGCCCCCAAAACTCACCTTGGGAGCATGCTCTGTTTCTCTGCCTACAGGGCTGAGCCCCTCTCCTTCTGACGGGTTCTTGCAAGACAGACATTGTTTTGTGTGTTATATTTGTTTCATGCGTCTCTGTGTGTGGTCCTGGGGACTGAACCCACTGGTTCTACCATTTTTATTTTGAGACAGGGTCTTGCTAAATTGTCCACACTGGATTTTGAACTTGTGATCCTCCTATCTCTGCCTCTTCATATATATATATATATATATATATATATATATATTTTTTTTT
>NW_026000020.1:7024132-7045381 GCF_001458135.2 Marmota marmota marmota
AGATGTGTATAAGAGACAGCTTCATATATATATATATATATATATATATATATATATATATTTTTTTTTAAACTGGCTCTTCTGATTGGTTGGATCCACCTGGGATGATCTCTCTTTTGATTAACTTAAAGTCAACTGACTAGGGGCTTTAATGACATCAGCAAATTCCATTCACCTTTTCTATGTAGTATAGTGTCGACTTTGACATTCTCTATGGATCAGAAACAAGTTATAGGACCTGCCCACACTAAATGGTGGGGAATATATAAAGGTTGTATAATTGGGGCTCATCTCAGGATTCTGCCTACTGGTTAGGTGGAAGGTCATACCTTGTGACATGTATTTATGCAGCGATACTGGGGATTGAACCCAGGGCTGCTCTCCCATTGAGCAACATCCACAGTCCCTTTATTTTATTTTTTATTTTGAGACAGGGTCTCACTAAGTTGCCCAGGCTAGCCTCAAACTTGCCATCCTTTTGCCTCAGCCTCTCAAGTCGCTGGGATTACAGGCATGCGCTACCATGCATGGCTTGCCATTTAAATTGTGGTAAAACACATATGACATAAAATTTGTGCCTTAGCCATTGTTACATAGTTCAGTCGTGTAAGTCCATTCACATTGTTGTGCGACCATGAGCAAGCCTGCCCACTCTGTGACCATACTGAGCCCCACTCAATTTGTGAAGTAAGCAGGCCAATTATCACCCCTGGACAAAAGAAATGGAGAACCGAAGTCCAGCCAGAAGGCAGTTACCTCCTGACAAACACTTATCAAGAGTCCACAGTGTGGCATCTTTTCTGCTGGGCCCTGGGACATAGCAAGAAGCAGGTCATCAGCCCCAGTCTAGAGTTGGAAAGTCAGCATCAGACGCTGTAGCAAACGTGGTGTTTGTCCCTTTCCCGAGGGAACCAAGGCTTCCATACTCCACTCCTGCTGGGGTGGTCAGTCATGGTACCAGCTTGCTGAACTCAGGAGAGGTGGCAGTGGTCTGGGCCAAGACAACCAACATGGCTCCAAATACCACACCCCCTAGAAACATGATTGGTCCAGACGATGGCAGATCCTCTTAGCAGGACCAATCAGAGTCTTCCCTGGGGCTTTCATTTGGATGTTCAGGGATAGAAATTTCTTTCTGCTGAGGCTACTAAGAAGGGTGGGGGTGAGTTTGGGCTGCTGTCAGTTCTCTTTTTATTGGAGAGTGTCTTCAGGAAGAGCAAGATCAAGCAGATACAAGCAGTACCACTGCTTGAAAACACCAGGCCTGAACCTGACAGTCATTACATCATCTTTTGACTTCTGCTTCCTTGAGTTGAAATCATTGCAAAGTAAAGAGTCTCATTGGACAGAGACCCCAACAAGAAGTTCTCTGCCCACTCTACTAAACTGTCCCCAGGTATCAGAGACTCAGATTGGGCCTCACTTGGGTCATATTCTTCTTTTCTCAAAATCTCTTGGAATCCTAACTCTGTTCATTGACATCTGCTAGAAGGCGGATCCCCCCTTTATTGCTGTGCTCTTGTTTATTGTTTTGTGACATTTGATATCAGGCTAAATCTAACCTCTAGGCCATCATGGAAGTTGTTGATAAAGATGTGGGCGTGGAAGCTAGAGCTCAGAGCCTAGTGGCTTCCTCCTTCAGGCCACCAACCCATCAATTTTTCCACCCCATCCCTGGTCTTCATAGGATCCCAGTTTTATAGAAGGGCTTCAGGCCCTGCCTCCTATCCCAGTGTCTCCTCTAGGAGCTCGTCCTGTCCAGGGGAAGATGGCCTGTGTACTGGGCATTTGTGGGCAGCATCTAGCATTGATTTCTCCTGCCATCAGCACCCAAACTCTACCCCTGTGTTCTTAGCTGTGGTTTCCTGCAATGTTTAAAAAGACTTTATGGAAGATTCTGGAATAATGGAAGGGATAGCAACATGGAGCATCACCAACAGTTACCTTACAGAAGAGCAAGATCAAGCAGATACAAGCAGTAGACATATGAGAGGGAACCAGAGGACCACCGGGTGGCTGTGCTCAGAGCTCCTGGGGGTGGCTAGAAGGGGTATTTCCAAAAGGGGCCCTTGAGCATGTCTCCTGTGTTGTTCAAGAAAAAGTGGGTGTCCCAACCCCAGAACAGAGGGAGCATGGATTTACCTTTTCTCTGCTTTTTTGTTCTGTCTGGGCCTTCAACTGACTGGATAGTGCCTGCCCAGATGGGGTAAGGGGTTGGTCTTCCTTAGTCCACTAATTCAAATGCCAGGCTCTTTCAGAAACACCCTCATAGATACCATAAATCATGCTTTACCAGCTATCTGGGCATCCTTAACCCAGTCAAGTTGACACCTAAAAATAACCATGACATCTCATTTTCCTCACCCCCTGGTTATCCCCAGAGAAAGGGGCAAGAGTCCCTCTGCACAGTCTAATGCCAGGTGAGGTCCTTTTTTCCAGATGATGTACAGCAAAAGGCCTACCATCACATTCATGGCACAAAAACGGGGAGAGGTGGCTTCCTGGAGGGAAGGCTGGGCAATCCCTTCAGCAGTGGTGGGATGGGTGCTGGTTCCTGTATCTGGGGCCTGGCCAGACTCCCACGTAGGGTCACAATGTTCTGAAACTGTGCAATCTTCTGCAAGTCAAGTGGGCTCTCGGGGAAGGCCGGCGGTGCAGGAAGAAAGCATAGTCGTCCCCTCCTTATTCTATATTGCATGTCTACCACTTGCTGCTCTCCAGGTGACTTCTGGGAACAGTCAAAAGATCAGTGAGCCCATCAGGTCTTCATTCACACGGGGCTCAGGGCTGACACAGAAAGGGGTGTTAACTAAGCAACCTTCTGTGGTTGCAGAAGGTCCCTGAGTATGTGGCAGGCCTGACTTGTTGGCCTCTCTCTTGTTTTTTGGCGGGGAGGGGAGGGCAGGTACCGGGAGTTGAATCCAGGGTGCCTAACCAAGGAGCTACTTCGCAACTCTTTATTTTCTGTGGGATTTGCGATTCCACCTGGGCCTCCAGCACGCCAGGTACTTTTTGTGCTCTCCACGGAGCTCCATTCACAGCCCTTTCCTTTTGTATTTGGAGACAGGATCTCTGTAAGTTGCCAGGGCTGCTCTTGAACTTGCAGTCCTGCCCAGCCTCCTGAGCCACGGGGTCACAGTGTGCCCACAGTGCCCGGCGCTCTCCTATGTGTCCCCAGCTTTGGATTTCGCTAGAGCCTGAGCTCCAGCTTGGTGGGGGGTACACCCCGAGAACTTCTGTCCTCAAGGGTGGACTCTGCCCACCCTTGAGTCCTCGTCCAATCTTTGGGTGCCTCGGGTCTCGCATACATCTTGGGGGTCTGTAGGGGCTGGTGCGGCCTGTCTGGGACGGCAACAAGGGCCAGGCACCGCAGCTGCACACGGGCCTGACTGCCGCCAGCGTCTGCAGGCCCCGCCCAGAGAGTCGGCACGTGGCTGCGCCCAGTGCAGCGCGTGGGGGGCGGGATTCACAGGTGAGGCGGGGCTTCAGGCCCGGCGCGCGTCCCAATTGGCTCCCAGGACTGCCTGTAAGACGGCACGTCGTCGCCTTTGGCTGCCTCGCCGCTTTGCTGCTTTGGCGGGAGTTGGTGGAGGGTGTGAGGTGAGAGTAGGGGGGCTGTTTACGGGCTGGGCCACTCAGATCTGGCTCTAGGCAGGGAATTGGGCCTGGCAACAGCGGGGCAGAGGACTGAGTGGAGCGCAGGCCACGTGGGCCTGAGGCGCAGAGGAGCCCCTCAGGGTAATTGTGGCAGCGGGTGGCGCCGGAGGGCTGTTTGCTCCCTCCTCGGCCTGTGGCACCCCAGGACGACCGGGTGTCCTTGGGGCAGCTCAGGGAGCGTTGCCGTGGGTCTGCGAGACCTTGAGCGCCGAGGGGCGCTCGGGGTGTAGAGGCCGCGTTGGAGCCTTGCCTCGCGAAATCAGCTCTCTCGCGGTACTTGGAAGGGCGCGAACGTCCTGGACTCTGCTTTGATCCCGGTCTGCGTTCTCAGATGTGCGCATGATACATGTGGTGGCGGGCGAGAGGGCTTGGGCTGCTGAGCAGAAGAGACAGTGGCCTCTGGGCTGCTTCCAGCCAAGGCCCAGTGGGTTACATGCTCAGAGATGTCTAATTGAACATTATTTTTACAGCAGCAGCGTCTGGAAACCCTGATTTTATATATCAAACGTTGGCCCTAATTCATAATGGTTTAGAGCATTATGTAGCCAGAGAAAATAGATATGAGAGAACTGCATTTGCCCCTTGGGATGCAGCTTGCAACCTCTGCTGTAGGTGTCCTGGGGAGGGGGCATAGGGCAGGAGCTGCAGAAGGCTCCAATTTCTTTCTTTTCCTTTTTTTTGTACTAGGGATTGAACCCACAGGCTTTTATCCACTGAATCATGTCCTCAGCTTTTTAAAATTTAAGTTTTGAGACAGGGTCTTGTTAAGTTGCTGAGGCTGGCTTTGAACTTGCGATCCTCCTGCCTCAGCTACCCCAGCCTCTGGAATTACAGGTGTTTTCCCCCATGCCAGACCCAATTTTTTTCCTTAATCTTATTTTGTGTCAGAGCCTAGCTAGATAGGCTCAGGCTGACCTCAAACTTTGGATCTTCTTGCTTCAGCATCTTGAGTACTGGGATTATAGGGGGTGGACTCCTGTGCCCAACCCATAGTTCCCATTTTGAGACCTTGGGTCCTAGAAAGATATATCCCAGAATTGCCCTGGATTGTGTGAGCTGACTTAATTGGCAGATGGAAGTTACCCCTTGCCCTTGTCTTTTACACCACCCTTTTAGGATTAGCACAGGTGTAGTGTGGTTAGATTTTGAGAATGGGAGTAGTTTGAGGCTGGGGGGATGTAGATATCCTCCTTGCAAGGAATCAGGACTTCCCAAAGTGCAGCTTTGGCTTGGAGTCTCACTGTGCCAGCTTTCTGTAAATGGGGCTGTGAGTACAGTTTTGAAATGGAGTGCATTTGAGATGGGTCCCCCAGAACCTGTGCACTGTGGGAAGCATGACCCTGTCGCTTGGCTTTGTTTCTCTGAGTTGTATAACTGGGCAGAGAAGGGGAGAGCTTGAGGAATCCCTGGAGAGGAAGGCACGGTCATCGAGCTCCTCCTTCCTGCAGAGTGATGGTGGCCGCACCGAAGACATAGTTTCAGCCCTTGCCTCAGGACACTTGGAGATGATGAGAAGTGAAACCTGAGCCTTGGAAGAGGGCTTGACATGGCTCTTTGACCAGCAAGTTTGGACTGGGCAACTCAAGGAGGAAAGGGAGACCTAGAGTATTTCCAAGGCATCATGAACTTAAGCCATGGGAAGAATTCTGTGGGTGGCAGGAAGGGGAGGGCACTCCCACACTGGCATGTTCATAGTATTTTAGGGTGAGGAGTATAGATAATTAGGGGCATAGTGAGAGATCAGGGTAGAGGGATTTTTTTTTTTAAGTTGTAGATGGACACGATGCCTTTATTTTATTTGTTTTTATCTTTTTTATGTGGTGCCAGGGACTTAACACAGTGCTTGATGCATACCAGGCAAGCACTCTACCCCTGAGCCACAACCCTGGTCCCAAGGGTAGAGGGAATTTTAGGGTCCAGTTTTTGGGCCAGGAGGGGTTCGTTGCTATATTATGCAACCTAGACATTTGCTAGTTTGAGGGGTCTGTTGTCTACCATTTGATGTCTTCTGTGCCATATGAGACAGGTTTGATTGTGGAAATATCTGTTTCCTACCCAGCTGGATGAGTTTTCCTTGTGAATGGGTCTGTGCACCATTTCTTTGTTCTAAAGTCCACTGCTGTCCGTCATCTAGTAGCCAGTCACATTCCTGTAATGATTGAGTAGATAAAGAGCTGTCTTCTGGCAGAGAGGGGAAGAGCAGGAAAGCAGGACCTGGTGCCCTTGTGGCGATGATTATGTTCCTATTGGCAGTCCCATGCCCTGTCCTGCCAATCCAGTCCTGCACTTTCTCTCTGCACAGTAGCAGTCTCCGTCTCCAGTACAGGCCTGGTCAGTTCTAGGTGATGGCAGGGTAGGTGTTGATGGTAAGACAATCAATGCCTCTCATATTGATCTGAGAGGGACCTGATCTAGACACTGGGAGATGTTTAAAGGACAGACGGGTCTTTGAACTGAGCGAACTCCTAGCTTCCAGTATGGTTCCTCCTCACTGCTGCTCTCCTGGATGTTGTCTTTCTGTTCTGGGGTAGGACCTTGCAGTCACCTCAGGAGCTCCTGGGTTATGGCTCAGATTCCATATGGTTCTGTCTTCTCACCTTCCCATAGGTCAGGTTCCTACGGGAAGAAAGGTGGCTGGTTCTCAGATCTTGTAGACCCTCATGACCACCATGTTGAAATCCAGATCCCCAGTCCAGCAGAGGAGCAGCCATAATGGCCAGGAGGTAGTGTGGTCCCTCTCATTCTCATGATACCCTCTGCCCTCCTACTTCCCCTCCTGTGTCCCTAATTCCTAGTGTCTTCCTTCCCCTGCCAAGGATCTTAAGTCCTTTCACCTCTCCCTGTGGCCCTTTTCCAGACCAGCCTGTGGTCCTCAGGCTTTGGGATGAAGCTGGAGGCTGTCACCCCATTTCTAGGGAAGTATCGTCCTTTTGTGGGTCGCTGCTGCCAGACCTGCACCCCCAAGAGCTGGGTAAGTGTTGGTCAGGTTGGGCCCCACCCTAGGAAGCTCAGGTTAGCTTGGTTCTGGGAGCTGTGGTCCTGGGAAGCTGCTTTTTTTATGCCTTTCCAAGCATGGCCCTTCTCTGCCCCACACCTCTGCTTTTGTCTTTCAGGGAATGAAGGCACTGGTATTGGGTGTGTTGTTGGGCTATGGTTGGTTCCCAGGCCAGAGGGGCCAAAGGGAATACAGGGTGTGCCTAGAGGGCTGGTTTCTAGCCACATCTGCATGAGTACTGTGGGGACACCGTTAACTCAGACTTCCCCAGGCTCCGGCACATGGTTGAAGCCCTCTTGTGCACCCATGCTATGTGCTGGTGCTGAGGGGCCTGCAATTCCAACAAAGATCCAGGGCACATGTCCCTCTGATGTTGATGAGAGAACTTGTCCCAGACATTTTTGGGGGTGGGGGCACTGGGGATTGAGCCCAGGGGCACTTGTCCACTGAGTCACATCCCCAGCCCTATTTGTATTTTATTTAGAGACAGGGTCTCACTGAGTTGCTTAGCGCCTTGCTGTTGCTGAGGCTGGCTCTGAACTCATGATCCTCCTGCTTCAGCCTCCCAAGCTGCAGGCATTACAGGTGTGCAGCAGTGTACCCGGCTCTCCCAGACTTTTGATACGCTGCTCTCTAGGACAGCAATTCCATATAGGATACAGCACTTCTGTTTTGAGCATAGAACCCTTCTTCCTGAGCCAGCATCTGGATCTGGGTCAAATGTCTTTTGGAAGATGCTGTGCTGTAATTCTTTCTCCTGGTAGAATTGAAGGGCCACTTAAAGGGGCTGGGCAGGAACTCCTTGGCCCATGAAAAGGCCCTCCAGTACATGCTGTCCCTGCCCCCCTTGGGCAGGAGTCCCTCTTCCACAGAAGCATAATGGATTTGGGCTTCTGCAACGTGATCCTAGTGAAGGAGGAGAACACCAGGTCAGAGCTGGGGGTGGCCAGGGTTCTTTTGGTGGAGGGTTGCTGGGTCCTGCTTTGTTATAAAGTGCCATTTTATTCCTGTGATGGAAAAAGAATGGTCCCTGTCCAGCGCCTCATGCCCATAGTAGGGAGAGGCAGGTGAGCACGCTCGCAGCTCCTCCTGTGAGCATGTGTGGATTGCCCACTGGGCGTCAGGCTTTGAACTTGTGCTCCTCTTGGTGGGGAGAGGGCTGGGACTAGGGCACAGAGAGGTGGTCTGTTCTCCCTGCTTTGCGATAAGCCATGCTCAGTGTCTTGGGAACAAGGGACTGGTTTGGTGTGATGGCTTTCTGAGGCATAGCCCCTTGTGGGCCCTGTGGGCGGCCTTCTCTGAATCACTGTCTCCCTTGCTCTGGGGTCTGTGCCCAGGTTTCGAGGCTGGCTGGTTCGCAGGCTCTGCTATTTCCTGTGGTCCCTAGAGCAGCACATCCCCCCCTGCCAGGATGCCTCACAGAAGATCATGGAAAGCAGTGGGTGAGGAGGCAGGGTGGGGGTGGCCTGGCACTTCTGGATCTCTAAAGGGGCGGCTGAGAGGGCTGGCTGAGAGGACTGGCTGGGGCCAGGCTTCTAGAGTGCTGTCTTTGCCTGGGCCTCTTCTCAAGGAGGGAGAGTGAAGCCTGCAGCCAAGTCCTGGGGAGGCAGTCTGCTGCCTGCCTCACCCTAGCACCATTGCCCTGCACCCACAGGGTACAGAACCTCCTCTCAGGGAGGGCACCGGGAGGGGCCGGGGAAGGCCAGACGCCAGACCTTGTGGAGAAGGAGGTTCAGCGCATCCTGGGCCATATCCAGGCTCCACCCCGCCCCTTCCTACTCAGGTAACTCTGAACTGAAGGGCACTTGTCCCTGGGCTGGGGCAAGAGCTGGACGATATTTTTCTGAGTGGGCTGCAGCCTGCTGTCACCAGGTGCCTCCCTGCCCCACCCTCATGCAGTGCAGTTCTGTGTGCCTGTTAGATGCAGGACACTGGGACTAGAGGGGTGAATAGAGACACAACTGTAAGAAGGAAGGAGTGAGATGGAGGAACCAGTCATCAGGTGTTTCCCCAGCACCATCCGACTGCTCAGGGGCAGAGGGAAGGCGGGCAGCAGGGCTGTGCCCAGAGACTCTTTCACAAAGTCATTATTATCATGACAGGGGTGGAATCTAAGCTGGGCCAAGAGGGAGGTGGCCAGAGTAAAGGTGGTCATGTCTAGGAACTGTCATAGTGCAGTGTTTGTCAAGGTCACTGGTGGTCTCTGCTTTCTGTTCTGGCTCAGTCACCACCACTCTGTTCACTGGAGGGGTGAACAGAGACACAGCTGTAAAAAGGAAGGGGCTGAGACAGAGACTGCTCAGAGCAGGAGGAGGCTTGTATGGCAGGACAAAAAAGGGGAAAAGGAAGCTGACTTTTAGGGTACAGAAGTGAAGTTGGGGGAGACAGTTTTGCTGAGGGAATAGCACTAGCAAGCCCCTGACCAGGAAAGGGTTGTGTTGCTCAAGAAGCTGATGTGGCTGGAAGCCAGCAAATAAAGGGGGAGAGCAGCTAGAGATGACTTTGAAAGGCAGAAATAACCAGATCATTCAGGGCCATGGAAGTTCAGGTGGGATCTCTAAGTGCAGCGAAAACCAGTTCAAAGGTATTAAGCAAGGAGTGGCAGTGTGATGAGGTGGGTTTCAAGTAGAGACCAGAAGAGCACTGGGAGAGCAGCTAGTCCAGGTGAGTTGTGATGGACAGTAGAGGTTGGAAAATGTGGATCAGGAGATCAAGGTGCTAATAATGGGACTCACTGATGGATTGGGTGATGGGACTGTGGGCAGGGAGGGGGAAAAGGGAGAAATCATAGGGGAGCCACCTGTACCCTAGAACCTGGTGGTACGTACAGAGTGGGATAGGCTTGGGGAGAAGGGAGTTGGCCCAGGAAGGATATTTTAGACTTAAAAAGTTCCAGCTCCTGACTGAGGATGCAGTTGCATAGATGGGTCTAGAGCTCAGAAGAAAGACTGGGGCTAGGGACGCACGTGTGCAGATCTTAACATACAATTGGTGTTTAAAGCCAGGGGATGAGTGAGTCCCTGAGGGAAAGGGCTTAGGGTTGTGTATGTCAGACTTCGTTGTCTTAAGTACTGAGTAAGCAGAGGCCCGTTGGTGACCTTGACAAACCCTGCACTGTGACAGTTCCTAGACATGACCACCTTTACTCTGGCCACCTCCCTCTTGGCCCAGCTTAGATTCCACCCCTGTCATGATAATAATGACTTTGTGAAAGAGTCTCTGGGCGCAGCCCTGCTGCCCGCCTTCCCTCTGCCCCTGAGCAGTCGGATGGTGCTGGGGAAACACCTGGTGACTGGTTCCTCCATCAGTATGCATCTGCAGGTGCATTTGGCACTCTCAACGGTTCCCACCAGGTTGTTCCTTCTCAGGAGATCAGCCACTGCCAGTGGACATCCTGCGTCCTGCCTTGTAGAGAAAGAGAAGCCATTGGGCAGAGAGTTCTGCTTGTTCACCACACCTTCCTGCCACCTGCTGCTACACTTCTGTCCTCAGTTAAAGCTGGTTTCCCAGCAGCCTCTGCACAAACTGCTTCCCACCAGTTTGCCCTCGTGGTGATGCCCTTTCCTTTTGTATCACTACCCCCACATTATTCCACCTTTCCTGTAGTTTTCAGAGACAGACTGGGCTCTACCTGGAGAAAATCTGGGTCTTGGTCTTCTTTGGGTGAATGGAGGCAGATGGCTGTGAATCTGACGTGAGCCAGTTTCACTATGAGGACTTGTGAGAGTATTGATGCCTCTGAGGGCCGGGTGTGGCACCTGGCACCCACTCCTTTGCATCTTTACCACTAAGCAGAATGCAGCCTCTCTGGGCCTCACTTTCCTCTTCTGTAAAATGAGGACAGTGGTAGTGCCTGGCTCAGAGGAGTTCTAGGCAGCCCTCTGAGGTGTTGTGGGTTGAGCCTTGTGTCAGGCGACCCCTGCTGCATCTCAGGCTGGGCGTCACTTCCCAGGCTGTTCAGCTGGGTGCTGCTGCGGGTCCTGAACTGCCTCTTCCTGAACATCCAGCTCCACAAGGGCCAGATGAAGATGGTCCATAAGGCCGCCCAGGCGGTAAGGCCCAGCCCACACTGGGGTGAGATGCAGGGGCAGGGGCGAGGCAGAGCCCTGAAGTCCGGACCAGCCCCATCATGTGGTGGGAAAAATCCACTGCTCTCCAGCGACCTTCCCTTGTAGTCTCACGGTCCCGCTCCCAGGGGGCCCGCTCCTAACGTCTTTTCATCATGGTCTTAACAACCATGACATCAGTGCATTACCTTAAAAGTTTTGGGAAATGTACTCAGGGGAGGAGCTCTTCCGCTGATTCCTCTCCCACTGGGGCTCCTTGAATTTGCAGGTGATGGGGTTTGGCTTCCTGTGAAGTCAGGGTGGGAGCGGGTGGGCATTTCCCTCTGGCTCTCCCTGGAGCAGGGGTCTCCGCTGGTCTTCCTCTCTACTCACAAGTCGATCCTGGATGGAATATTGCTGCCTTTTGTGCTGCTCTCCCAGGGCCTGGGTGTGCTCCGTGTGGCTTGGGACTCCCGTGCCTGCTCTCCTGCTCTCAGGTAAGAGCCATGTGTCCCCCAGTCACATATGGGAGAAGTCCCAGGCTGGGGAAGGGTATCTGGGGAGGGGCATATGCTGACAGCAGCTCCCCAAAGGCCCCCTTCCAGGACCCTTGCTCCCAGCCATATGGCAGTCCATCCTGTGGGTCACAGATGGAGGGTCAGCTATGGGCTTCAGGGCCATGGCTGCCTCAGTACGTTCAGACAGGGCATAGGCTGGCTTTGGGTGAGACAGGCTCTCACTAGCCTCCAGCTTAGTCCCATCTCTGGAGCCCCTTCTATCATCGGCTCTTCTGTGCCCCACAGAGCCCTGCTGAGGAATCTTGGGGGGCTTTTCTTGCCCCCAGAGGCCAACCTCTCTCTAGACAGTTCCAAAGGGATCCTTGCAAGGGCTGTGGTCCATGCGGTAAGTGCCCCCATTGGTCATATGTAAGCCAGGCCAAGGGAATAGGGCTCTGTTTCTGCTCTTGCCCTGACACCTGCCTCCCCCTCCCTCCTTTCCCAGGTCATGGAGCAACTGCTGGTCAGTGGGCAGCCCCTGCTCATCTTCCTGGAGGAGCCTCCTGGAGCTCCAGGGCCACGGCTGTCAGCCCTAGGCCAGGCCTGGCTAGGAACAGTGGTGCAGGCGGTCCATGTGGGTACTGTCCCAGATGCTATGCTGGTGCCAGTGGCCATTACCTACGACCTGGTTCCAGATATATCCTGTGACATGCATCAAGTGAGACCCTCCTGCCCTTTGGGATTCCAAGTGGACACCATCTCCAGACAGGCATAATGTTGTGTCCCGTGGCTGAGTCACCCTTAGGGCTGGGGTCCAAGTAGGGTGTGAGGTGTATCGTTCTGTAGCAGGTATCACAGCTATTATATCATCTCATTTCATTCTTGAAAAACCCCCTTAGGGTTGTTTCATGGATGAGAAAATGGGAGCGTGGAGAGGGCAAGGTCATGCTTGCATGAGGTTGGACTTGAGATAAAGTTACAGGCTGGGAGCAGAGGGCATCTCTGGAGAGCAGGACAGAGTAGGCAGCCCTGAGACCTGCCTGAGAATAGTGTCCCCAGCAAGCCAGGTGCTCAGCCTCTCCTCCCCACAGGCCTCCAGCCCCCTGGGGCTGTGGAGGGGAGCTCTGGCTGTCCTGCAGAGACTGCGCAGCTCCTGGGGCTGCCTCCACAGGGTCTGTGTCCGGGTGCACCTTGCCCAGCCCTTCTCCCTGCAGGTATGTAGCTAACTGGGCAAGGATGAAAGTCTACTATGGCTTTTGGCACCCTGGCCCTCAAAGCCATTGAGGGAGAGCCTCTCCTGCCTCAGTGGTCTATGCAGGTTTCCTGTGGCTAGAGCAGGTCACCTGAGAGTCTTGTCCTGGCAGGAGTACACCATCAATGCCAGGAGCTGTTGGAGCGGCAGGCAGACCCTGGAGCACCTGCTGCAGCCCGTCGTGCTGGGCCAGTGGTAGGACAGGGGTGTGTGGGTTTCAGGGCCCCACAGGCAACCGTCCAGCTTTTGAAGTGGAACCCTCTCTCACCCCACTCACACAGGCATGTCAGCACCCCTGCCTCACATGCAGCATGGGGTCATGGATAATTCCAGATACTTGCCTATGGTCTGAGTGAGGCACATGGCCCACAGGCCTGGAAAGGGTGGGGGTTACAGGAGCCGTCGCCTGGGCTGGGCTGGGCTGGGCAGGGCAGGGCTGGGTGAACACCTTAGGTGAATGCTCTGGGCTTCCCAAACATGCCTGTTTTTAGATTTGGTCCCTTCATTCTTTGGTTTGTGTGTCTGTCCAGCACTGTTGTCCCAGACACAGAGAAGGAACAGGAGTGGACCCCAACAACTGGGCCCCTCCTGGCCTTCAAGGAAGAGGACCAGCTCCTGGTCAGGCGACTGAGCCGGCATATCCTGCATGGTGAGGGGAACTGGGTGCCGGCCTTTGGGGAAGGTCCTACACAGTCCCTTCTCTCTGGGTTGACCAGTCATCAGGGACTCCTGTTTCAAATTCATGTCTGCACCTGACCCACTAACCTTTGGTGGCATACTTGGGACACGTGAAGAAGAATGGATCCTGCCCTTGCCCAAGGTGCAGGGCAGCTGGGCAGTAGCTGAGTGCACACAGGCTGCCACCTGCACTAAGCATGTGCAGCATAAAGGCACATGCCCAGCTGTGGCCACTACATCAAGTCCTACCTGCCTGCTTTAGACTCATAGTGTCCCTTTACCTTATAGCCTTTAGCTACAAATGGTAAGGACATCTGAATGGAGTGGTACATGTAAGGGGCTTACCAGTGCCTACAGAGTCACATACTTGCAGAGGTCCCTTGTTACCCCCAGCCCCACCAGGCCTTACAGACCCAGGCAGGCCCCGAGCCCTAGGCCTGGCTTTGCATACGTGTGACCAGGGCCAGTTCTCCAGTCCTGCTCCCCTGCTGGGGTGGAGCTGTGTTGTGTGGCTGGGAAGACTTGCCAGATGACAGGGAGATCAGGCCCTTGACCAGCACCTGCCTCTGTCCCCAGCCAGCGTGGCCAGCTCGGCAGTGATGAGCACAGCCATCATGGCGACACTGCTGCTGTTCAAGCACCAGAAGGTAGGAGCCAGGGTGGTGAGGCCTGGTGGCCAGCTCTCCTGCTCAGCTCTGTTGTGTCCCATAGGGTGTGGTCCTGTCACAACTCCTGGGGGAGTTCTCCTGGCTGACAGAGGAGACGCTGCTGCGTGGCTTTGACGTGGGCTTCTCAGGGCAGCTGCGGTGCTTGGTGCAACACACGCTGAGCCTGCTGCGGGCACACGTGATCCTGTTGCGCATCCACCGTGGGGACTTGGTGGTGGTACCACGGCCTGGTCCAGGCCTCACACACCTGGCACGCCTGAGTGCAGAGCTACTGCCTGCCTTCCTGAGCGAGGCTGTGGGTGGTGAGTCCCGAGGGTGCGAGTGGGTAGGGTGTGAGTGCAGGGTGAGGGGACCTTTCCATTCACTCTCCCCTGCATCCACCAGCCTGTGCTGTGCGTGGGCTGCTGGCAGGCAGAGTGCCACCCGAGGGGCCCTGGGAACTTCAGGGCATAGAGCTGCTAAGCCAGAGTGAACTCCACCGCCAGATCCTGCTGCTGCTGCACTTGTTGCCACAGGACCTGTTGCTGCTGCAGGTCAGACCTGCCCATGGGGTCCTGGGCCCCTCCTGGGTTGTTGGAGATGGCCCAGCCCTATCCTGCACCCTTCTGTGGTAGTAGTAGTTGTGGCCTTGCCCTATCTCTGGCTAGGCCCCTGGCTTTCCTGGGGTCACACAGGTGTCCATCTCTCCTCAGCCCTGCCAGTCTTCCTACTGTTACTGTCAGGAAGTGCTGGACCGGCTCATTCAGTGTGGGCTCCTGGTCGCTGAGGAGGTAGGTGTGGCAGCTGGAGGCAGAGTCCCTGTGTGGGGCCTGGCTTGCTCCAGCCTCTCCAAGTACCAGATGCCCCAGACTCCTCTGTGCTGTGTGCTGTGGGAGTGGGCTGCCCAATGGCCCAGCGCACAAGGGAGCCTGACTCCACTGCACCTGCCCTGGGCCCACGAGTGTCATGACAGAACTGGTTGTGTGTAATGTTGGGGTCCCCTTCACACCTTCTGCCCTGGCCTGTGCGTGCTTTGGGGCTCCCTCCCTGGCCAGCCTGCCAGGGACTAATGGCTCTCATGGCTTCCAGACCCCAGGCTCTCGGCCAGCCTGTGACATGGGGCGTCAGCGTTTGAGTGCAAAGCTGCTGTGGAAACCGAGTGGGGACTTTACTGACAGTGACAGTGATGACTTTGAGGAGGCAGAGGGCCGGTACTTCAGGGTGTGTTGGGAGAAGCCACTCCAGGAGGGAGGCAGCAGGGGGTGCGGGTAGCTGCCCTCACCCTGGGCTCTTCCCCTTCAGCTCAGCCAGCAGTCACGCTGCCCCGACTTCTTCCTTTTCCTCTGCCGCCTGCTCAGTCCACTGCTCAAGGCCTTTGCACAGGCTGCCGCCTTCCTCCGCCAGGGACAACTGCCAGATACTGGTAAGGCTCCCCCTGTGCTTGCCGTGCTCAGGGCAGGGTTCTGCCCAGGCAGGACTTGGATCTAGGTCTTCCTTCTGCAGAGGCAGGCTATACAGAGCAGTTGTTCCAGTTCTTTCAGGCCACGGCCCAGGAAGAGGGAATCTTTGGTGAGTCCTAGCAGCCAGCGCAGGTTCCTCGAGTGGGGTGGATTTGCTGGTGGCTTCTGCCCCCTGCTGGCAGTGGTAGCCCAACTCCAAGAACTGACTACAGAGAGGGCCTTAGCTCCTGTTGTTTGGAGGGCCCCTCAGTCCAATCAAAGCCCTATCCCTGGGCTATTCCCTCTTTAAACTTAAACAAGAGGAGGAAAGCTGTGTCCTGTGGCTCCCCCTGAGCCTTCACTTCTCCTCTCTCTAGAGTATGTGGACCCAAACCTCGCCATCAGTGCTGTCTGGACCTTCAGAGACCTGGGGGTGAGAGGGCCAGTGTCACCATCCTCCTGCTTTCAACCTCTGATAGAACTGTTAAAGGAAACCAGCTGTGTCCCCCACCTGACAGGGCTGGCCCTGATGACACCGTAGACACTGGGATTTACCTAGGAATAGACATGATGAAGGATGAGGCAGTTTTCCTATCCATCTTGGTATCCTAAACCACTGGCTTTCCCTACTCCCAGGTGGGGTGCTGAGGGCAGCTGGAGAGACAGAGGCAGACACAGAGGCCTGAGGGGCCAGAGGTCTCACTGCAGATTTCTGAGAACCAGGTGTGGCTGTTGGCTCTGTGAGCACAGTCCCGTGTGGGAGTACTCACAGTCCCATCTCATGGCCTAGGTGCTGCAGCAGACGCCCAGCCCTGCAGGCCCCCAGCTTCACCTGTCCCTTACATTTGCCAGCCGGGACAATCAGGACAAGTTGGAGCAATTCATCCGACAATTCATCTGCAGTTAGAGCCATAAGGCAGAGCCCGATCTCAAAATGCCTCAACCCAGCTGTGTCCTCGAGACAGAAGACAGGAGGCTGCAGACCCCTGGCTGGACTAAGAAAAACTGTGGTTTGACAGTGTCTTGGGTTCTCTATCATTTGGTGTAATAAACAAGGGGAATGGACGAGTCCTCATTCTCCAAATCCCAGAGTATCCTTTGGGTGTGTGTTTTTATGTCCTCCTTTCCCAGTTCTGTGAAAATTCCCACCTTGCCCTCATAAAAGCCCGAAAAGAAGACAAGACAACAGAAGCTAAGCTAAGCTTCAACTTGAATTTATTGTAGAGCTCCACCTTCCTTCCTCCTACCTAGAGGAGCAGCACTGGGCCAAGTGGCACAGCAGAGGCTCCACCTTAGCTGGAGCTCGTGAGGAAGCTGTCACACCACCTTGTTGATGATGCTGCCAAGTTCTTCAATCTCACACTGGACTTCGTCACCCTTCTGCAACAGCAGGCCACCAGGGTTTCAGCTCTGGCACATGTACCTACACAGCCTGCAATCCTCAAGTCTGCCAACCCTGTGCAGCCTTCTCAGTCCTTGCCCCCTTTCTTCCTTTTAGCTAACTCACCTTGAGAAAGACAGGTGGCTTCCTGAACACACCAACACCTGGGGGGGTCCCGGTAAGGATGACGTCCCCTGGGTAAAGAGTGACAAACCTAGGGCAAAAGCAAAAGGGCCAGGTGAGACAAGGAGCATTGGAGGGCTCAACTAAGACTCCAAGTGTGCGGACGGGAGGCCCCCCCCACTTACTGGGAGACCCAGGCTATCAGCTCCTCCGTCTTGAACACCATCTGGCTGGTGTTGCTGCTCTGGACCACCTCCCCGTTCACGCGGCAGCAGATCTTTAAGTTGTGGGGATCTGAAACGAAAACACCGTGTGGTCAGTCGCTCCCACATCCAAAAAGATGAAACTGTACAGAAGCTTCAACCTGCCAGGTGAAGGGCTCTGTGTGCCTAACTTGGACTGTACCCTGAGACTTCCTGTGCAGAAATGGCTCCCTGCATCCCCATCACTCCAGGCACGAAGCAGGAGGCACTTGGTTGAGTGAAGGGGTGGGGGAGAAAAGCAGCTGGGTTTTCTTTTTTTTGCCTTAAATGGACATCTGTCCACAGCAGAGGCTGACAACTGTAGCTATAAAAATGACTCAGCATCTACAGAACAGCAGGGCGACGGCTCGAGCAGGGACAGTAAAGCCCTGTGTTGCTGTCATCTGATGCTGGCTGGCAGCAGCCTATTCCACCTGATTAGCACACACCTGTATTTTTCTTGGTAGCTCTGTGTGCTGTATCCCCCCTCGCCCCCCACAGGCAGAGCAGCTGGAACACAAGTGAGCTTTACCAGGGATTCTGCACTAGTGCTGGCAGGCTCTGCTGCCCTGGGAGTGGCTCACGCACGTGGCCATGCCACCTGCTGGCGCTCCCTATCCTTCCTTCCTGGCTGGTGGTGCTCTGTGTACACAGTGGCTGGCTGAGGTCCAGTTGGTGCTCCTACCTCTCCTTCTCTACTGTGAAAGTGAACAGGATTTTTTTGGTACCAGGACTGAACCCAAGGTTGCCTAACCACTGAGCCACATCCCCAGTCCTTTTTTTGATTTTATTTTGAGACCGGGTCTCACAGCGTAATCCTTAGGGCCTTGCTAAGTTGCTAAGTTTGGTCTTAAACTTGCAATCCTCGTGCCTTGGCCTCCTGAGTCACTGGAATTACAGATGCGCACCATCACGCGCAGCTGAACGGCCTTTACCACAGTGATTTTCCATGTGGAAGGGCCAGCTTTGCTTCTAGTCCAGACAGGGGCAGCTGGAGGAAGCCTGGCCCACTATTGCTGCAGGGCTATTCTTTGTGATTCACTTCATGAATGTAGTTCTGCAAGCACTACAGTGTGCTCCCTCCAGGGGCTCAGAAGGACGCCCATGGGGACCTCGGCTGAAACTGTGCACTTGCCCTGTGCAGCGGCCAGGGAAGTAGGCTCGCATGTGGCTGCACCTGCACTCCTCCACAGAGTGCTGCTTTCTCCTGACGCCAAGTACAAAGACCAGGGACCCACCTGCTATACTGTCCTTGGTAACCAAGGCAGGGCCCAAGGGGCAGAAGGTATCGAAGGTTTTTCCCAGCAGCCACTGCTTCCCATTGCGTCTCATTTGCCAGTCCCGAGCACTCACATCATGGGCCACAGTGAAGCCAGCCACGTGAGCCATGGCATCTGTGGCCTATGGAGGCAGGGGATTTGGCCAGATAGGAGGTTACGTCATAGGTGACACCAACTCCTAGAACAAAAAATCTCAAAACAGTCATCCCAAGTTAGGTGGTAGGTAAGGCAGTGTCAGCAAGCAGGTAGGTGCTGACCATGTCCCACTACTAGGGACAGCAGGCACCCTTGTTTTGGGGAGTGTGGTCAGTATTAGCAGGGACAGAAGCTGGGGCCTCTGCTCCAGTCGGGCCTGTGAGTCCCCTCTTCCACTTCACCTTGATATGTTTGCCTTTCTTTCCAATGACCACGGCCAGCTCCACCTCCCAGTCCACCTCCTGTGGAGTGGAAAAGAAGCAGTGAGGGGGATGGGAACCAGTACAATGGTTCTCTCTAGCTGCAGGGGCCCTGGGCCTCAGGCCCCAGGTCCCTAACAGTGGCCTTGGTTGCCAGTCCACATCTAGAGTCCCCACAAACCAGAGCCAGGAAGTGCTGGGGAAGAAATGCCTTGTGGACCCACAGAGGCTCCGGCAGCGGAGGCAGCACCGAAGGCCATGGGCACAACTCCTCAGTGTAAAGGAAGAACAATGAGTGTCTGGAGGACTGAGCATAAAGTCGCTCTCGATGCCTGTAGCAGAGGATACCAAGTAACAATTGCTGACAATATGTGACCCTAGCTTGTTCTAAATGCTATGATGTATTAACTCAATTTAATAAGAAAAAGGTCAGCATCTTGGGAAAAGTGCTTCAATGAGCAATTCACAAAAAGAAATACAGAGTTATAAAATAGGAACAAATGCTCCACATGGCCCAAATTAGCAAATACAATTACAAAGTAGATAGGACTTAGCCTTCTGAATTGTCTGCTATTTCTCATGGTGATAACCAAAGCTGGTATCAGTATGCACGGACTCCCAGGTGCTGTTCTCCAACACTAGTCCCCACTAAAAAGGACCAGTTCCTTGAGAACGTGGTTAATTCCAGGTGCAGGAAGTACAGAGGGGCCTGGAATGACAGCCAGAAAGCAAGGAAAAATGAGGGGCCTGGGAACCAACACAGTGGCCCTCTCTGCCCAGAGGAGGTTGTAAAATGAACATCTGAGCCAGGGAGTACAACCAACTGGACAGAACTCAAGAACAGGAAGTCACGGTGATGTTAAAGGCATGGAGGCAACTTTGCCTCTGCAGAGAAGAACACCAGCGAGTGAAGGCAGAAGGTGTCCAAGAACCATGTGCTACAATGAAGCAGGTAAGGACCCCAGGACTCCAGGAGGAGCCACTTGTCCCACACTACCACCCACAGATCACTTAGGAACTACAACAAGGAAAACACATTTCACAGGGGAGAGAGCTAGTGAATGTCAAGCAAACCAAGAAGTCACACTGTAGGACCACCTCATGTGAGCCTCCTGACAGGAAGTACAGAATTCCTCTGTAGAATTTTAGAAAGTGCTTAATGAGGAAAACACAGAACTAGAATGTGGGATGTACCTTGACAAAACCTGACTGGATTCTTGGAAAAGTGTCATGAGTTGGGCACAGTGGCACATACCTGTAATTCCAGCAACTCATGAGGCTGAGGCAGGAGAATTGCAAGTTCAAGGCAGCCTGGGTAACTTAACAAGACCCTCTCTCAAAATAAAAATGATGGGGGATGTGGCTCAGTGGTCAAGTGCCCCTGGGTTCAATTCCCAGTACAAAACAACAACAACCACAACAACAACAACAAAAAATCTAAAAGTTGGAAACAAGTCCAATAGTAGGTGACCAGTGAAGAAATTATGGCTCTGGTACAATAGAAAACGATGTGGTAACCTAAAATATGCCAAGGAGAATATTTAACAGTATGTATGAAAAACGTCCTTGGTGGAGTCTTAAGTAGAACATGCATGTATGTACAGTGTAAACACATTCAGGAGTAAAAGGACACTGGGGAGTAATACAGCCAAACACTAATAGCAAAAGCCCTGGGCAGTGGGAATATGCTGACTTAATTTTTAATATTATCTATGTTTTAACAGTTTTCTAGTTTTAATTACTTTCACAATCAGGAAAAGATGTCATTTTCCCCCCTGAGGCCAGTATTATCCCCTGCAGTTTCTGCCTAATGCGTTATCAAGTAACAGAATTTCCGCAAGTTGCATGTGCCCTTGTGACTGGCCCAGTGACACAAAGGTGGTGGGGAGGCACTGACCTGGCTCTCTGGTGGGAGGACCACCGCATCGTAGGGCCCCACGATGGAGCTAGCAAACTTGCTGAAGATGATGGGTTCCTTGGGCACAGGCACGTTCTGTTCTTTGCAGTGGTCCACATAATTCATGCCCACACATACCACCTTGTCTGGCCGTGTGACTGGGGCTAGGAAGGTCACCTCTGACCGTGGGAGGACGGGCAACGGGGCTGTCAGGGCTCTGTAGAGACCAAGCAGGAAGAGGCTGGTTGGGAACAGGTTTGCAATCCTGAGCTGCCCCATGACTGGGGGCAACAGGGCAGATGGCTGCTTTTTAAAATATATTTCCTAGCTCTATCAACCATCAGAGTAGGTGTCCTTCGAGAATACTTCGAGCACTGTATTCATACAGTGTTTGTTTCCTTTCTCCCATTAGGTAACTCATGTCCATGCCGGAGAATCCAAAAGGCACAAATGGGAATACGTGGCAAGGTCTCTGTGACCCCTTCCAGTCACATGATGTCCCTCCCTGGAGACATCCTCTATGTCCTGAGCAGTTCTTAAGAACAACTCACTGATGACCTTTCCTCTCACCCTTCTGTACCCAAAATAGTGTACTGTATGCCCTTAAATAAATAAATAAATAAATATATATATATATATACACACACACCACCATTTATATATATATATATATATATATACACACATATACATATATATATATATATACTGTCTCTTATA
>NW_026000020.1:7045402-7090430 GCF_001458135.2 Marmota marmota marmota
ATATATATATATATATATATATAATTTTTAATTTTTTTTAAAGATCCCTCCCTCACAACAAATAGTTTTATTTGTCCCCTCTGCCACTGCATATCACTGCACTTCAGAGATGCACACAACTCCCTAGTGAGGGGCAAGGCAAGACACTGTTTCCACCCTGTGGAGAAAGTGACAGTATGGGAAAATGTTATCACCAACACCACATGCTGCCAAGCATTTTTGGTTTTGCCAACTTAGTAGGTGAAAACATCTTCAAGTGGTTTTAATTTTTGGGTCACCAATCCTTGAGCCAGATTTCACAGAGCTTCTGGCTTCAGAACGCCCCACTCCCCGACCCCAACTTGGGAAACAATAATCTCAGAGAAAATCTTTTTGCAGTCCCCTTTCCTATAAGGAGCCAGGAGTCTAAAATGCTTCCCATCCCTTGCTCCTGTAGGGAAAGGCTACCTGCTGGTGTTCCCCAGGTGGGGGAGTGTGGAGAGGGGGGACTGGGGCAGTGGCTTTAGGGCGGTGCTGCTGGCTGTCTTACCTTCTTGCCACTGACAAGGTGGCCTCTCCCTGCTCCAGGAACTGCAACATCGTCTTGGGGAGTGTGGGGTCAAATGCGTTGAGGTCAATGACCCCCCCATCATTCCCAGCCTCCAGGCCCAGGTGAGGCCCCTCCAAGTGGGGTGCCTGGAACTGCACCAGTCTCATGTCTCTGGAGGGCTGAAAGGGCTGCTTCCGAGCCTGCAGCAGAGCTGTGAGTAACCTCCTAACAGTGACCAGCATCAGAGCCTACAGAAGGAAAAAAATCAAGAGACAGGATTTCAGAACCACCATCAGGATCCCCAGGCCCCATCCTTGTTGGCACACTCCGTGGGAAGTGCTGTTTATATTATTTCACCTGCTATATTTCATGCAATGAAAACTTATTGGGGAGTGACTCCTTCATGGCAGGCTCTAGGCTTTCCCAGAGATCCCAGTGTTCCTTCAACCACTATTTTTTGAAAGTTTAGGATGTGCCTGGCAATGCTTTGGGCACTGAGGCAACAATGTAGGTCCCATGAACTCAGCCCTGCCATCCCGCTTACTGGGAGATAGGTGAAAACTGAAAAAAAAAAAACAAGAATCAGCTATTGGGCCTAGTACTATGAAGATGATCACAGCCTTGACCTTTGTCCAGCTGCTATAGGAAGTGCCTTGAACTGAGTGGTACTAGGAATCTTGACAGCGGCAGCCCCACTGCCAACAATGGCCTCATGCGATTCCTTAAATACTAATTTGATTCAGTTGCCCTTCAACTTGAAATGCTTCTTAGTGCTCACAAGTGCAAGCCCCTGACTTCTAGAGCAGCCCCCACCCTGCCTCTTCAGACAGCCATTATTTAGTTTCCACTGCTGGGGTTGCTACTGTCAGTGGGGCGTCTGACTTACAGCAGTGCTCTGTTGTCTCTAAAGGCAGGGCTTTCCTGCTGAGTTCATGGAGCTGAGCTCTGTGCCTGCCATACAGAAGACTCTCAGCGACTTCAAGGAACACATGACAGAAGCAAGGCCTTGACCTCACTTCTTGGGAGACATTGGCGACTGTCAACCTTAAAACAGATGACTGTGCCTTCCCTCAGATCATCTAGAAAATATCAACATGGTTCAGGAACCAGTTTGAATTCCACGCTCCACTTAAAGACAAATCCCATCCTCTAATTCTTTTTTTTCCCCCAGTGGGAAATTGAACCCAGGGCTTCCCACGTGGTAGGCAAGTGAGCTACATTCCTAGCCCCTCCTATTCTCTTTATTTTGTTCTTAATCCAGGTAGGGTCTCTACCCTTACCACCATGTCCCTCTCCTGCATGGTGTCTTTACTTTTACTTTAAAAATAGTACTTGATGCTGAAAAATGTGCAGGTAGCTCTTCGAGCTCTGAACTCTTGGTCCTCACCCCCTGAAGTCAATCTATCCTGCCAAAGACTCATTAGACTTAGGTCACCACTGTGCTGACCTCCAAGTTTAGCTAGAAAATCAGGGGCTTTGTGTCTCTTGCCCTGTTTTCTTACACAAGCACCAACCATGCCACTGTCAAAGGCTGTCCCAGTCAAAACGCATCCACTAAGAAAGTCTACAAACTAAAATAATAGTAATGGCTTCCACTGAACACCAGATACTGTATCAAAAGTTCCACTTAAAATGTCTCATTTAATTCTCTTGACAACTGTGTATGGTAGGCATTGTTAACTCCATTTTACAGACGGCAAAGCTAGGGCTTAGAGAAGTTAAAGAATATGTCCAATGTCCAAGTGTCACACAGTTAAGAGAAAGAGCTAGTACTTAATCCATGACATTGGAATCGTGTGTTGTGCAAGCAAGATAATCTATGGACAACCCTTCCACTCCTCCCAGGGCAATGCCTCCAATAGGAGATCCTCCAGAGGCCCTGTTATCAGCCCTATTTGCCATCGGTCATGAGTACGGGTGCCCAGGGACCTGCTGCCTCACAGATAGGACTAATCATCTGCTTTTCTAGATAACCCCAGGTCCCCAGACTTTGCTCTTCCCACATGAGAGTCACATGCAGGTTTGTTTCACCCCTCCACCAATCCCCTGGGACATGACGCCTGATTGTACAAAAGGGGGCATTGAGTCTTAATGAGGTAAAGTCACCTGCCAAGGTGACCCCGATGCTTCTGCAGTAACAGGCATGCCCCAGAGCCCGAGCTCAAGCCAAGTCTGCCAAACAGTCCTTCAGCAAAGAGGCTGCAACAGGAGGTGGAAACCGCTCAAGCTAGGCGGCCTGAGACGCGGGTTTGCAGACGGACCCAGCCCCACCGTCTGCTCTCCTGGAATCGAAGTCGCTCCTTCACTTTGCTGGATCCCCAGCTCTAGGCGCTCACCAGGGTCGGCCCCGCCGCCCGTGGCTCGGAAGCGGACAGGTCTAACCGGCCCTCCGCGGGAGACACCCTCCCGGTCTGCTGCAGACCGAACCTACCTGGCCGCGGCTGCCGGTCCGGCCCGGCGCCCTGCGCTGTGGAGTTAGAGCCCCACGGAGGTCCAAGGCAGAAGGAGCCAGCCAACAAGCCAGCCCCGCACTACACCTGAAGCGGACCTCAGAAAGCAGGCGCGCTCCGGTGACGTCACGGAGCGACGGGCAATAGAAGGCGCCCGTTTTTTTCCGGAAGCTGAATCGCGCAGGGCGAGCTCAGTGTTGGAGCGCCGGTCTTCCCCGGAACGTACCTTCTGACCTCGGGGCATCGAGGCGCGTAGACCGGACTTTTTAAGGGACGCGCACTCTCAGGGCGACCCAGTGCTTTCCGGCCCGCTCTTTCCGGCCGCCTCGGGGGCCTCCTCCAGGCTGGCTCCGTGGCCGCCCAGCCATCGTTCCGATAGATGGGCAAAGCGGTGGAGGAGGCCTGGTCCTAGCGCGGCGAGGGACGGATATTTTTGTCTTCTGATTGACATACGAGAAAGGGAGGGATGGTTATGTGTTTTACTCGTGGGGAACCTGAAGCCGGAAGTGTTTTGCCCGAGGCCCGAGTGGGAATGAGGAGCAGAGCGGGGACTTCCAGACCCCGAGGCCGCCATTACCACCCACGTGCCCTGTGCGGGGCGCAGGGCGAGGCAGTGGGAGAGCGAGGCTTAGCCTTCAGCGCAGAGAACATTGCAGTGGAGAGGCGGTGTCATAAGGCCGGGCGAGAGGCTCCAAAGTTAATCAAAGACCAGATGGATCTCAAGGGCTGGACTTGTCCCATGGAAAAGCCTGAACCTTATCTGAGTGCATAGGCCGCCATTGGAAGCTTCTAATCAGGGTGCAATGTCCAGACTTCCGGAAATCTTCCCAGGAAAGGTGCTTTAGAGTGGTGTGGATGCGAGCCATTGGGATTTGGTTTTGAGTGTTAAGGGATGGTTAGGAGGAAGAACTCGCAGCCTTGGATGACTTTCCCGTGCCTTCCCAGCCTTTGACCAGCCAGCCAGACCACTAGCAACTACACGCGAATTGAGGTTGAGCCATATCTAGGGCCACCTCTCTCTGTAGACAGCCAAATATAGTCTCAAAGTTTATCTGGGAGGACTATTCACCACTGACCCTCGGAGTCGTCCTTGAGAGCGGCCATCATACTGCCACAGAAAACTTTTGGGTGTTATAAAGTATATTGTGCAGACAGTCATGCTTGAGTTTTCTCTTTCTCAGTACTGACCCTAAAAACATACCTGGAAGCCACAGGTGTGGGTTGAGGGAGAGGAGTGAACACTACTGGCTTAGGTGTTAAAGGAATCTGAGACACCTGCTCTTGCAGCTTTACTGTACCTCCCACCCCTAACCAGAGCTCTTTTTCTTATCTCCCATTTCCACTTGATAAATTGCTGCTGCCCATGTCCATCTTTATGACAAGGTGGGTCTGACAACATTCAGGTTATTCTGGGAAGCTCAGGTCAGATGATTACTGGATATTTTATGGTTTGATGTTCAGTCTCTAGCAAAACCAAATAGCAACCCAGCTATTTCTTTAAAGGAGAGTTGTTATCTGCAGGGGCAGGTATAGATTATCCCTAAAATCCCAGCAGTCTGGCCTCTGATGATCCTCCTATGGGTGCTTTCTTGAGTTTCCATATTGCAGAGCTACTAGCTATTAACTATTAATTGACATCATCTAATTGCAGCTTCATGATTTAGCCTTGAACAAGAGTCATCTAGGTGGACGTGGGTGACTTCCAATATGATGAGATAATATTGATTGATGATTGTTGTTCAGCATTGGCTGAATAGAACAACGTCCTCCGTGGTTCCCCTGCATCCATGCTGGTCACCTCCACTCATGTCCATGTTTCTGGGGGAGATTTCCAAAGCACTAATTTGACATAACACCCATGTTATGATTTGAGTATGGTTGGTCCCCTCTGAATCTTATATGGAAATTTGCCACAGAGTGAGGAGGTCATTAAGAGGGATTCTCATGGGATTGGCTTAGTTACCATGAGAGTGGGATGTTATGAAGTGAGCCCAGGCCCTCTTGCTTGCCTGTCTTCTGCATGTGCCTGTTTACCCTTCTGAATTCTGCCATGTTAGGAAACAGCTTGATGCCCTTGTGAGGTAGGGCTGCTCAGTCTGGCACTTCCCAGCCTCTAGAACCGTGAACCTAAACAGACTTCTTTATAAATCACCCTGTCTCAGGGATTCCGTTGTAGCAACAGAAAGCAGACAACGACACCTCATCAGTAGCTTCCTGCTACTCAAACCCTTTGGGTCTTACTCCCACCTACGGCTCTGCTCTGCTGCCCTCTCCCATTCCTTTGGTGTTAGCACTCAGCACCCAGCACTCTGGTTTCAGCCCTCGAAGTGCAGCCCCCCCTATCATGCTTCACCTGGCTCCTTGTCATCCTTCAGGCTCTGGGAAAATGCTGCTGCCCTCGGGGAGCCTCGTGTCATGTACCCTGCTCTGAGGTCTTATCTTCATTGCAAATACAGTAAAACATTGAGTATAAATCGACACTGTTTTGTATGATTTACTTTATCAATATCTTGTCTCTAAGAAACTCTAGGCTCCATAAGGGAAGGGTTTGCAGATATTCTGCTATTTTATCACCCCTTCCTGGTAATCTTTTTTTTTTAGGAAAAAAAAAAAAATGAACAAATGAAGGAAGTAACGGCCCAGGGCAGAGCCTGGGTGAGGGACCTGGAGCGAAGGTGCCTCCTGCCTGCCTGTGTGCCTTCTTCACGTTGCTTTTTCCAGTTACTCAGGAGCAAGGAGGTGAGTAAGGAATCAAGTGTGAGACCGCATCTCTTCCTCGTGGGCCCCATTTGGTCTGCCCAGGAGAAACTTGTACTTGGGGGCTGGGAAAGTTTGTCAACAAAGTAAGGAATTGGAAAGTTTCGTAATCTCAGCTGGCTGTTAGGAACTGATGACCTGTTCTTTGGAGCCTTATTTTTAGTTTCTGGATGTTTTACTGTATTTGGTGATTTTTTAAAAAACTGGAAAACTGCTGCCTGGCTTCATTTGTGTGCTCTCGGGCGGGGACAGGGCCAGACGGGGCATGGAGAGGGAAGTGGCAGGAGGCGGGGCAGGGCTGGGGTGTGTGTGGGAGCCTGCTCAGGCTAGGGTGCCCCACAGGGCAGAGAGCCCCCAGAGGAGATGTTTCAAAGAGACTTTGATCCTGAGCAGCCTGGAGCTGGCCCCATGGCCTGGCACACTCGGGGCTAATAGGTAGGGACAATGAAAAAACCGGGAAGGGAATGAGAAAGAAAGCCATGCATGGAAAGCTTTCCTCTCCCAAGACAAATCCTTTCCAGATGCTGGCTGTAGGCGGGGGGGAAGGGGTCTCATCACACGTAACGTGATCTTCTCTGGGCAACATTGATCTTCCTCAGAGTAAATCCTCTCCACATGGGGAATAGGGACCCCCGACCCAAAAGTCCAAATTCCTGAGTGCCCAAGAAAACTGATGTGCCCACTAGATCACCTCTCAGGATGACCCACATAAGCCCAGTCCCTTTCTTTGTTCGGGGGCTTTTTCTACCAGGAGAGTGAGTTCACTGGTGTCACCCCGTCCCTGCATCCCCTGTTCCTGTGTGAAACTTTGTTCCAGAATAAAAGAGCTGGGCTGACTCATGAACTTTGCATCCAGCCCAGTCCTTTTGTGCTGTCGGGGCCCTGCGGCCTAGCCTTACCAAGGAACCCTGCCTGGCCTCCTGGCCAACTGTAGTGGCCTCTGTCCTGCTGAGCTTCAGCAGCATTTACTGAGCACTCCCCTACCCTAGGCCAGCTCTGGGGATGAGGTGTGAACGCCATGGCTCCTGCTTGCAAGGTGCTCACAGTCTGGCAGGGTGACAGGGCAGGATTAGATGGGAAGGAGTTCACCTCTCTACAGCTGACCTTGACCCTAGCTATTGGTCATTTTCCAGCTAAAAGTACTAAATATCCAGTTCCCACTGGCTTAAGGGAGGGAGGTCTGGGCACTTTCAGTGTTCCAGTAAGTGATAAGGAGAGGGTGGTGGGGAGTCAGTTAAGGTACAGTTTGACTTTGAGTTTCGGGGCCCACGTCCCTCTGCCTCCTGGGCCTGGCACCCTCACCAGGACTCCTGCTCTGACTCGAGTCTCATGGCTCCTTGAAGTGAGGAAAAGCAAGGTCGGCTCCAGGACTCCCACACCCTTGGCTAAGAGGGAGCTTTTCCCGGCATTCCTGGCAAAGGGCTCCCTGGGCCTCATTGTCTGTGATTGGGTGTGTGCCCACCCCTTGATCAGTCATGATGACCTGGGAAAGACCATGCCCATCAGATGACATTCCTCATTGCCTTCAGGTTGCCCAGGGATCTAGGTGAGAGAGGAGTTCCTAAAGTCCTCTTATTGAAAAGGGAGCAGAGGGGCCATCTCAGGCACAGGGATCCTGCGTCAGTGTGAGAAATACAAAGTCTGGTGGTCCATTTTCAGAATATAGTATTTAGCCTTAAATATAAAATTGGGATCCCATTGTAAGATCCAATCATAGCCATTTTGAGCTTCCCAACCTGTATCCAGCTGTAGCCATTTCGACTACAGTCCTTCCCTTCACAGGCCCTGATTTTAAAATGAGCCGATCTTATAGATGTAGCCCCGGCCTCCTCCTGTCAGAGTGAGGGCCGAGCTGCATCAGATAAAGACAGGACAGTGAGGTGGACAATATTCAGAGCAGGCCGAGCAAGCTGAATAGAGGGGACTCTGTTTACACCCCAGAGCATAGGGACAAAGGCAGTATGGCTGGGCCCTGAGTGACAGGAAGCCAGGCTCCTATTGAGGAATAGACAGAACAAACAGGTGCCCAGCAGAGGCAGGGAGCCTGGGTCCGGCCCTGAGGAGCTTGGTGGTCAGCCAGTGGCAGGGGGTGGGTGAACCTGTCCTCAGAGACCTGCTCATGAGGAACCTGGCTGCTTTCTGGGACCATAGGGACCTTCTCTCAAGCCCACTCCAGTGCAGGGCTCCTCCCGCCACCTCCCTTGCTGGCCGAGCATGAGTCCGTCTCCCTGCTCTAACTGCACGTGGTGATGAGCAGGTGGGGCGAGAGACCTTCTCCACACCTCCTCATCTTGGCCCCACTCAGTCAGTACTTCTGGCCATGGTGGCTCTGGACCCGGGCCACAGGCACCATTCCCTGTGCAGACTGTCCCCCTCACTTTTCCAATCCCTGACCCTCACAGGACTGCATTCCCTTATAGCAGCTGGCTTGGACACACCCAGTGATTGAAACTCGCCCTTGTGTACCAGCAGTTTCCTCTTTGGGAACAGCTGGCCTTTGGTACTCCCCTAATCTGAAGAGCTGGGCCCAGTGGGTGAGGGTGCTGGGAGGGCCCGGTACCTGCTTTGGACTGTCATTGGACTTCGGGGAGTATCTGGGATGGAACAGGTCCATGGGGATAGAGAACAAGGAGCTCTGCTCAGGACGAAGGAGGTCCTCAGCAGGAGGTCTCAGTGGAGTGTGCCTCATGGGGTGGCAGGTAGCAAGGAGGGCTCCCCAGCACTCTGGGCACACCCCCACTGCTTCCTACCCTGAGGAGCACCCGCAGCCCCTGACTTGGAGCCAGCTCTCTTTGGTTTTATTCATAGTTCTGCGGGAATCCAGGTCTTCTGCCTCATTCCCTGGCAAGCTTGGTCTTCATCCTAGGTCCACAGTAACTTCCCGTGTCACTGATCACTGCCTTGGATCTCTCTCTGTGCCTTCTGTGTCTGTCCCCATGGGGCTTGAATTCCCCACAGAGATGGTGGCAAGCTCATTGTGGTCTCAGGTACAGCGCCTGCCTGGTGTCCAGCAGGTGCCTGAGGAACTGACGGGACCTCTCTTGGTTTAGCCCTTGGAGGGCACTGTGTGGTGTTGTGCCTGGCGTGGAGGAGGCAGGATCCCACAAGAAGTAGACTCGCAGTTACCAGATGCTCAGGGTGGGCCAAGAGCTTTGCAGCCTCATGAGCTTCCTTGGCCACCGTGAACTTGGCCAAACGTTGTTCCTGACCACCCCAGGCCGCTGGGTGAAGGTCAGAAACACAGGAGACCTGTGACTGCCGAGAAATGACCTGAACTGGGAAGGGGGCTGGTCGTTTTCAAGTTCAGTCCTAGGAGAACGCACCCTCAGCTGCTTGAGACCCAGAGTCCAGGGGACCTCTTTCTCCTGGGGTCCCTGACAAGCCATCAGGACCTGACCAGGGCCTGTGCAGGGTCTCAGTGGGGTTTGCAAGCTCTCTTGGGGACTTAGAAAGGCCTGGCAGGTTCTGTGTACGAGGAGTTGTGTGTCCCAGTCAGATGTATGAGTGGCCATGTGCGTCCTGTTTAATAAAACCATGGGCAGAGTCGCCACATCCCCTCACCCAACACCTGGCTTGGTCCACTTGTTAAGTGTCCCTCGATTCTCTTAGTGTTTTAGGGGGGAGACGTGTGGAGAATGAGCAGAAATAGGGGACTGTGAAGGAAATGACAAATAGCTTCCCTTCCATACAGCCTCCCTGGGGGACGCCAGACCTGAGGATGAGGTGGAGATGTGGGGTACAGCCACCACCTGGTGGTCAGATGGGGACACAACACTTGGGACAGCTGCACAGGGAGGAGAAGCCGGACCCTCTGCACTGCAGACCAGCCACTTCTCTGGGAAGCATTAGGGAAGGGCAGGGGTCCTCAGTGTTCCCATTCTGTGATGTCAAGGTAGCAAGGGGCCCCATGGGCCACAGTGAGGGTGAAGGAAGTGGGCCATGCCACAGGATGCTCCGCCCTTACCCTGGGCCCTCTGTGGCTGGCGCGCCTAGCCATGCAGGGACCAGTAGCAGGTGGTTGAGCATGTGGACAGTGAATTACCTGCTGTGGCCTGATTGGTGTGACTGCCCCTCAATAGCTGGCTGGTCCCATGGGGGCTTTGGAAGAACTATGGAAACTGAAGACCCTCTCAGACTTATTTTTAAGACCAGGAAGCTTCTGAAATGTCCTTTTTCTGATGGCTTATTGATGGGAGTCACCCTTCTCTAGGAAGGGTAAAACACAAAAACTTAAGTGGGGAGGGGGCAGAGAGTCCCATTTATTAAGGGGCTAGATTAAGAATTAATTAAGACACATGTTAAATTATCATAACAACTCTGCTAGAGTTGTTATGATCAGAGGATTTTTCTGTTTACAAATAAGGAAACTGAGGCTAGTAAGATAACAGAAAATTCTAGAATGGAAGCAAGGGCCCTATGCCCTAGATGTGATGTGGCACGTGCTGAGGAATTTTCCCTGTGGGTGGTGTTATCAGGGACTTAATTCTTCAGAGTTGGGGAGGGGTCCCTCTACAGCCCCACCTCTGCCACCCCAGGGCATCCCTCCACCCATGTCTAACCTGCACTTCTGTGTTGGGGCAAGGGTGGGGAGCAGCAGGATCCTGGCCCTTGAACTGATTAGAGCAGCCCTGACACCTGTCCCAAGGACAGTCAGTCCATTGGCTGGCCAGAGGAAAGCCAGGCCCAGCAGGAAGGGCAGTCTTCAGGTCATCAGGGTCCTGGGGGTCAAGGGGAGCATGCCCTCCAGAGAGAAAGAGGATCTGTGGAGCAGGAAGACTCTGCACACGGCACCAGAGAGGCTGAAACAGAGAGCAGACAAGTTGCACAGAAGCAGCGCCCAGAGCAGAGCGTGTCCAGGACCCAGGTGGCCCAACCCCTCTGTGGGAGCTGAATTTGGTACCTGTACATGTGCTCATTTAGCACTTGTTCTATGTATGTCTGTCTCACAGAGGAGGAAACTGAAGCACAGAGAGATTGTGCAGATAGCCCAGGGTCACACAGTGAGTGCATGCTGAGCTGGGGTTTGAGTCCTAGCAGACTGGCCTCAGAGTCACTACCCTTGATGACCATGTCACAAGGACGTGTGTGAGCTGCTGGAGGCCCTGTGCACTCAGAGCTGATGCAGGGTCATTAGAACTGCCCCACAATCCTCATTCTAGTCCCTCTTCCCAGTGGGACCACTTACAAGGGGCCAAGCCCACCTGTCACACCTGCCCCTGGCACCTGGTCCAGCTGGGTACTCAGCCACCACCATCTCTGAGCCCCTGAGACCAGAGACAGCCTGTGTTTGTCACAGCTACTTAAGTCCACATCCTGTCTGTCACTCTGAACCCACCACCCCCACCTGCTTGGTACAGAAAGAGCACAGGCTTGGGGTCAGCCAGAGCTGAGTCCCCATTCTGTCCTCACTGGTCTGGGTCAAGGCAGCCTACCCCAGCGCCTGGCCTCAGTTGTGTCTGCTGACCAGCGTCTGCCCTCAGGGATGAACCCTGTACACCCAGGGCTGTGTGCTGTGTGCTATGCTGGGGACCCTTTGTTAGTAAGGTGACCTCCTTACCATTCCCAATGTGACCATGGATGGGGGAGGGGCGAACGTATCCATGCTTTCTGTGCATCTCATAAAATGAGTGTAAAGTTGTTTTTTTGGATTTGTTATTCCAGTATCTACTTATATGTCAAAACTGATCCCAAAGGTAGTGGCTTCAAACAACAGCAGGGATATTGGTTTGGCTATCCATCTGACGCGGGGGCCTGGCTCAGTCCCCTCTCTCCCCTCATTTCTGTCCTGTTCCCTGGCAGAACCCTTGAGTTTACTCTCAAAAATAAACATCAGGAAAGGAAGGTGTCTCGGGGCTCCTTTGCTCCCATCTGCCCTGTGACCTGCACCCTCCAGCCACGGGGACACCCACAACTGACTTTCCTGGAAACAAAAGAATCCTGGGGATGAAGCCTCCAGAAGTCACTCTACTCCACCGGCTTTGCGTATAGGCTCCGGGGCTGGCTCTGCTAGAGGGTCCCCAGGCCCACCGAGGACACCTGACTCTTCCAGACTGGGCCTTGGCGACATCACCCTGGGAACTGGGGATTTCAGGGGTGTCCCTCCCATTGAGCCAGCTGCCAACATTCATCAGCACAGCGTGAACTGTGGCTGGGAGCAGCAGAAACGGCCCACATTCAGAGTCGAGATAGATAGAGCCAGCGAGAGTCCCTGTCCTTTCTCAGGTTTATTTTATTAAAATAGACAGGACAGAATGTGGGTGGGTGCTGGGAACAGGGGCCACCAGGCCGTGCCCAAGGGAGGCGCTTCTGCCATGCAGACATGCCGCAGCCTGCGTCCCAGCGTGGGAGACAGACCCCTCCTGGCGGACGTGCAGCCACGAGGCCAAAGGGGCAAGGGCACGGCGGTGACCCTCTCCTGTGGCCTCGGCCCCCACAAGCACAGCCACACCAGCTAGAAGGGCCGGGCCGGGGAGGGGAGGGATCCCTGAGCCAGGGAAGCAGATGCCCTCCTGAAGGGGAGGGGACCCCAGTCAGACGGGAGACAGGGTGTCAGTGCAACTCTGAGGGCGAGGCCCACCTTTCCTCTGAGGGCCCTGCTCACCCTGGGCCAGCCTCCTGGGGACACCCAGGGACTCCTGGAGCCAGGCCTGAGCCGAGGGGGCAGCAGCCGTTGGATGGAATGTATCGTGTGGGAATGTCCCTGGAGGCCCGTGCTGCCCAGGACAGGGCTCTTACTCAGGGAGGCCTGGGCAGGTGGGAGCAGCCTCTCTCTTCCTGAAGGTTCTGTCAACCAGCCACCGACTCCCAGTGCTCCAGGCTGGCCCCTGCCTTGCTGACAAGCCTCATCCCCAGGGCAGAGCCCAGCCCAGCCCAGCGGAGTCCCTGGGTTTGTGCTTTTGAGTGTTGGTGAGCTGTGCTGGGAATGGGCTTCAAGACCCCATGGCTCTGAGGCACAGAGGGGACCCCTGAGTTGGTTCCCCAGAGCCGCCCTCATCCAGGCTGCTGGGACCCAGAGCTCAGCGTGCCAGGAGCGCCTGGCCTCCAAAAGCAGAGTGTCCTTGGCTCCCCTTGGGGTGGCCTGAGCCGCAGGGTGCTTGTGCTTTGTGTACAGGGCTGGGTGAGGGTGGCCACAGAGCTCCAGTGGGACGTGCAGCCAAACTGCCGGGCCAGGGGGCAGGAGCAGCAGGAGAGGAGGGAAGTCCCTGCCCAACCTCTCCCAGCACGTCCGCTCCCTGGCTGCCAGTCCCTGAGCCACATGACTCCCCCAGGACGTGAGGACTGAGGGGAGAACAGCCTGGTGCGGGGACGATGGGCACCCACTGCATTCCCATCCAGACAGGAATGGGTTCAGGGAAGCTTCTTCCTGCCTGGTGGAGGGGACAGACAGTTCCCCCCTCTGACACTCCAAGAAGCAACCCCCAGGCAAGAGCCCCAGCTGCTTCCTGGCATGGAGGAGAGTGAGGCCAGGGCCCTCACACCCGAGCTAGCCTCACAGTGGGTGGCCTGGCACAGCCCCAGCTCCTCCAGGTGGGTGGAATGACAGGGTCTCAGGATCTCAGGGAAGTGGTTCTAGAAAGCTGCAGGCCCCGCCCCCTGGCCATCTCTTCCCTAGCCAGAGCCCCTCCCCATCAGCTGGCTCTCCAGGGTCCTGCGGTGAGGCTTTCTGGGAGGCCAGGAGTGTCTGGGGGAGGCCAGAGGAATACTGGGGCCAGGCCCCTAGGAGGCGGGCTGGGGGAGGTCTCAGGGGCTCACAGGGGTTTTTGCTTTGGAGACCAGGCTGCCCATGCCCAAGGCTCTTAAGGACACTGGCTGGTGGGGGCTGAGCCCCTCCTGACTCCACCACCCTCTGCCAGCCCAAATGAACCGTGTGTGTGTGTGTGTGTGTGTGTGTGTGTGTGTGGAGTACACTGCTCACTTTTTGCAAATATATTACAAAAAACTTTGTCATGGAGGCTGCTCCTGGCAGGATTGAGGTTTCCTGGGGGTGAAGTGGCAGCAGCCACCCAGGTTTTCTTCCACAGTTCCTAGATGACGTTCTCAAACAGCTGCATGGAGCTCATGATGTTCTCATCCTGCGTGGAGAGAGCAGTGACCTGGTCAGGCACTGGGTGGACAGGGCCGGGGAGAGGGGTCCCCAAGCCCACCCACCCAGGTGGAGTCAAGCCAGCGATGCTATCTCGATGGGTGGGTGGGGGTGCTGAGGAGCAAAGACAGGGCAGTGGAGCCCCCTGCTGCCCCGGCACAGCCTGCCTGCAGCTCTCAGGCCCGACAGACCCACAGAGAAGTCCCTGGCTGCACATCCTGAAGAGGCTGGGTGACCAAGAGGCCAGCCACTCGAGGAGCAGAGTGGCTGTGAGCTGGTGGGGGCCTAGCACCCTGCCCCGGGGGGTGTCTCTGAGGGAGGCTGGCTGCAGTGTTGGGAGGGCTCTGGGTTCATTTCCCCAGTGGCCCCGTCCTGCTGCTCTACCTCTGTCCGCTCTGATTCGAGGTGCGAGGGGGGAGGGCTGAGGGAGGGTCCTCACAGGTGGGCGATGGGCTGGCAGGAGCAGGCCAGTGATTGGGAGGGTCCCCAGGATGCTGATGGCATCCTCCCTGGGCCCCCACAGGGGCAGGCCCAGGACATGTGTGAGGTGAGAGCCCGGGTCACCCTCCCCCTGGCATCTGGTCCCCAGCCCACCTACATCTGGTTCACCCTCCCCCGGGCACCCCGTCCCCAGCCCACCTACCTTCTTGGGTGATCCTTCCCCGGACACCTGGTCCCCAGCCCACCTACCTTCTGGCAGCTCTCTAGGAACTCGTCAATGGTCACCACCCCATCCTGGTTCCGGTCCATTTTCTGAAACCCAAGTCATATCCGAGGTGAGTCTGTCCCCCACCAGGGACAGCCCTTGACCCAGCCTGAGGGAGCCATGGCAGGGGGGTGGAAGCCCCCTGCACCCCAGTGTGTTCCTGTACCCCTGCCCTGGGGGTGTCCGTTGTCCACCCCAGGCCTGGCCTTTGCAGCGTCTGACACCTGCGTGCTCCACGGCTTCTGGAAGACCCACCTGGGCTTCTGCCTCCGTCATTCTCCCTGCTCATCTGGGCCTCACCCCCCAGTGCACCCAGGGCAGAGGAAGCGACAGGACCCAGAATGGCGAGGGTCTAGAAGCCCCTGTGAGTGGGAGCCAGGGCCTGCAGCGCCTTTTGCCACGTGGGCCCCAAGGCCACCGTCTGCCAGGTCCCTTCGGGAGTTGCTGGAAGTGCTCCCACAAGGTGCCAGAGCATGGTGGGCACGTCGGCTGTCCCACAAGCCCCAGCCCAGCCTGCCTGAGATGAGGTTCCGTGGGGCAGTTCTTCAGGGAACAGTGACCACTAGCCAACTAGGGAGTCAAGCTGGACACCCCTGGGGGAGTGGGAAGGCCCAGCGAGGGCAGGAGGGTGGCCCCGGGATGCCCTGGGGCAAGTTGGGCTCTCTCCGCTGGGCTCCCTCCCCTGGTGCCAGGGCAGGTGCCGCCCACCTGGAAGAACCTCTCCACGTGCTCCAGAGGCGCATCTTCCCGCAAGATGGGGTAGGTGTGGCGGCCCATCATGTCATAGATGGACTTCATGATGGCCAGCATTTCCTGCGAGGCAGGGCACAGAAGGGCTGGTATGAGCTGGTGTGGGTACCCAGAGGCTCTGAGGACCCCAGGATAAGGGGCTGTTTCAAAGGACAGTTACCACCTCTAGTGGGTGGTGAAGGACCAAGAGAGACCCTGAGAGCCACAGAGAGACCACCTCACCCTCATGGTCACCCAGCACCAGCTTCTGACTCTCTGAGAGGTTTGACAGAGATTGTCATTTGCCACTCTGGAAGCTAGACACTGTATCAACTACTTCAGATACAAAAAAAAAAAAAAAAAAAAAAAAAAAAAAAAAAGGTATTGCGTTTATCTACAACCAAAAAAAAAAAAAGTTTTTATTTATTTTTTTTTAAGGTCTGGTCCTGTCTACACTTCTACCTTAAGAGACCACACTGACCCTCTCTCTTGGGAGGGGCCAAGGCCAAGTCCCCTACGTCTGCCCTGACCCTCTCTGTGGCAAAGATGACCAAGAACGCGTATTGGGCTGAATCGAGAAGTGTGGTAGAAGCCGCACTGTATGCCCAGGCGTCCAGGACTGAATGGGGGACAGGAGGGCCACCCATGGAGAGCCACCAGGAGAAAGGGTGGAAAGAGCAGTCTGGTGGGGAGTGGTGATGGGGACGAGGGCAGAGGGCCTGGCCCGCCACCAGGTACCTCCTTGGTGATGTAGCCGTCCTTGTTAATGTCATAGAGGTTGAAGGCCCACTTGAGCTTCTCATGTACCGTCCCTCGCAGCAGGATGGAGAGCCCGACCACGAAGTCCTGCAGAGGAGAGGAGGGCCAGGAGTGACCACCCAAACCCCGTTCCTTCTCCTGTTCACTGGGAAGCTCTTCTGCAGGGGTGGTGTCTCCATGAGAGTGGGGAGGACGCCGTCCCTCTTGGTTGACAGGTGTGAGCACATGTGCCTATACCAGCGGGGCCTGTGTCCCCCGCCTGGGTGCTGCCATCGCCTGTGGGGCAGGACCCAGGAAGCATTACTAAGGTGACAGACATGGTTGTTCACACAGCTTCCATGTGCAAACACCAACTGGTTATGGCAGTTGACAGGGGGCACGTCTTTGCGCCCACCTTCTGCAAGGTTAGAAGGCTGAGCCCCCTGCCCCTCTGGGGCTGCTCAAAAGAAAGGGGTTCTGCCTGGGGAATGGGGGTACAGGTGGCTAACTGCAGCGCATCAGAAGACTCAGATTTTCTGGGTTTGAGAAAGCCTGTTCCACCAGAGGGAAAAACTAAGGGGAACAGAGGAAAAGAATTTGGATGAACAACGATGATTATAGGAGAAAAAAATTAACAAAAGCCTCCAGATTCAGAGTACAGAAATCTTGCCTCCCTAAAATAAGAACAGGGTGCTATTGGGAAAAAAAAGAGGTATAATTGGAAACAAGAAAGAGCTCTTGGGAATTAAAAATAAGAAAGCAAGATGACAGACTCAGAAGGAGGTTGGAAGGGCTAGTGGGGCCTTCCAGAAAGAGCTGGAAAACAGAAAGGAAGACTGCGAGGGCCCCCCTGGGAAAACCAGAGGGTCCAGAGCTGGGGGGCTTCCGAGGAACCGAAGCACCACGGAGACCCCCCTTCAAACCTCAAGTCTTGTGGCCAAGTCAGAAGGATTTCAGACGTGTCACTCAGAGTGATAGGCATGAGTTTATGGATGAGATAGGGAAAAGGGCAAGGGACCCCCTGAAGGGAGAGGGTGGGTCCTCTTGTTAGTGGACAGGCAGATGTGAGTGGTGGAAACTGAGGTTACAAGAATAATTCTATACAGTGGCCCCACTGTGCTGACCCCCACATGATTTCTTTTCCAAGAAGCAATTTACTTGCAGTTCTGCCTGACCTCAAGAGGAATCCACCTTACCCTGAAGGGGGGACTTTTGTGACCAGATCCTGAAACTCTGGGAGATAAGGATAGTTCCTCCTGGCCATAAAATCTGTAACAATGTATGGTTAAGAATCCAATTAGAACCGCTCAGCATGGGCCAAGGTGACCTAGAGATGCCATGACAGTGGGAACTTGAAAGTCTGATGTCACCCTGCTGTCAGTCAAAAGCCAAGAGGTAGACCTGGACAGAACTTTCTGGAACTTCTCTGGGATCCCCAATAAAACTGGAGTTTGGGAGAGGCACACTGTCCCTCTCCACTCTGAGAGGACCCACCCACTCTCTCCCTTGAGGGTGTCCCCTTTCGCTTTTCCTATCCCTTTAGTAAACTCATGCCTGTCACTCTGAGTGACATGTCTGAAATTTCTCTGACTTGGTTGCAAGACTTGGGGTTTGCAGTGGGGTCTTTGCAGTGCCTCAGTTTCTCCAAAGGCCCCAGCTCTGTAACAAAAGGAAAGAGCGACACGGGTCAAAGAGATCAGGAAAGAAGATGGTCAGGAGGAAGTCTGTGGGTCCCTGTGAGGCTCTGCTGGGTGTGGCATTCACATCACTGGGTGAAGCGGAGCCTGCACCCAGTGCCGGCTGTAGCCTGCTGGAGAATAGGGAGTGGGGTGCATGGCCTGGGAAGGCCTGGCTGTCCACCCCCCACAGAGGACCAGGACTCACCTCTGAACCAGAGGGTCAGGAGGAGCTGCCCAGCATGCCAGGGCGGACGACAGGCTCAAACAGGACGAGGCGGTTCCCAGCACACACCCTCCTGGGACCCACAAGCTCTGCCATGGGAGGCCACGGTGTGGGGCCTGCTCAGCAGCCATGCTTCTAAGGTGGGCCCCGGGGGCACCAGCACCACCTTCTGCCATGGCCCGCTGCTAACAACCAAGAAGTGTGCCTACCTGTGTCCCTTAGGGGTGACAGTACTAGGAGATGGAGGTGGCAATGTCCTTTGCCAGGCTACTGGTGGGCCTCATTTGTAAAGGAAATACGCAGGTGATCCTGAGTGTGGCTAGCCCAGGTCTGGGCATGTTATGGTTTGGATGTGAGGTGTCCCCGAAAAGCTCATGTGTGACACAATGCAAGAAGGTCCAGAGGAGGAGTAACTGGGTTGTGAGAGTCTTCATCCAATCTGTGAATTAATTCCGATAGGGATTAGCTGAGTGGTAACTGAAGGCAGGTGGGGTGTGGCTTCGGGGTATATATTTGTATCTGGTGGGTGGAGTCTCTCTGTTTCCTGATCACCACGTGAGCCTCTTCCCTCTGCCACACTCTCCCGCCATGAAGTTCAGCCTCACACCAGCCCTGAGGAATGGAGCCAGCCTTCTATGGACTGAGACCTCTGAAGCCTTGAGCCCTTAAATAAACTCTTCCTCCTCTACGGTCGTGCTGGTCGGGTCCTTTAGTCACAGCAGCGGAAAAGCTGACTCAGAGTGCATTGCTGTTCTAAAGTTCAGGGCCACACAGCACAGTTTCTCATCTTCACTTATAACTCCTTGTTCTGGTCACCAACACCCAGGAATCCTGTCATATCACAGCTCCTGCTCTGCCACTGTCTCTGAGGCCATGTCCAGGGAGGTGCAGGGCTCCTATGGTGTCCCCTAGACCCAGGGGACACAGGAGGGTGCGTGGCAGAGCCCAGGGCAGGTGCTTGGCTGGCAGTGGGGGGCCAAGGGTGACTATCGGGGTGGCTGGCTGCCCTCATCAATGACACTCATCATGACCAGGGATGCCCAGCCTGGCTGATGGCGTGGTTTACTGCAGGGGTGGGAACAGAGAGGTGCCCATGCCTTCCGGGTGGGTCCTGGCCAGCACTTTCCAAAGCCACAGCTCAGCCAAGGCCACATCCACCCTCGGTGGCCCGCCTGTATCCTGGGTACCGAGAAGCAACAGCTAAGAACTGTTTAGAAAGCTCTGTGCCTCTCTGGCCAGGTGAACCAGCTGAGTTAGAAAGGCCCGGATGATGCGGAGGGTGGAAGGGAGGCCCACACCAGGCTCCCTGCTGCTGGGACCGGAGCAGGTGCCAGACCCCGAGGCGGGGAAGGGGACTATATCTGAGGTTTGCTGGCTCTGAGGTTTCTTTCCTTTTTTGGTGTTCATTTTGGGGAAGGCAGAGAAGTTACACTATTTCATTATCCCAGTAAATTGTAATGAATGTGTGTCTTATCCCCAAGCACACGCAGAAAGGATGGGGGTCATCGTAAGTATTGATAAGCTGACTTGACTTTCCATTTTAGGGGTGCATGGAAGGTTCTGGAAGCCTGGAAGTGAGGAGGGCCATGTGCTCTCTCCTTCTTTGAACACGGCTTCCTGGGGGTGAGCACTGACATCAAGAGGCTCCTGGGGGGTTCCACATGAAGCCAGGGAAATGCATTTCATCCGCAGAGACGTGCATGGAACCCTCAAAAAGACACCAGGAGGACGGCCTTCTACAGTGCCCAGCAGGATGGCTTCCACACCAGCTCCGTCTCAGCCTCTGACAGACCACCTCCCACAAAGACTGCCTCCAAGGACCCCAGACCTCCCTGGGGGAGTGTGGCCATGACCCTCCTGAGCATTCCCCAGCACAGGGCCCTGCTAAGCCGTTCCATTCTGAACAAGAAAACTGCGCCCTGCCACGCCTGGCTGCGCCCTGGCTCTGGACTCTCTCTTCCTCTGCTTTTCCTTCAGAGGTCCCCGCTGCCTCTGAGAGGCCACGTGGGAAACTGGCCACCAGGGAGGAGACCAGGAACCCCCATCACTCTGACGCTGACTGGATCTTCCCTGTGCTGTGGCAGTGGTATTTGGGTGATACTGAAAATAAAGCAGATGCCAAGGCCGGGTGCCACACAGGCCGGGAGCCCTGCAAGTGTGGAGGTGGGGGGGGGGGCTGTGGTCACAGAGCAAGGCTGAGGCCTGGGGCTGCCCCAGCCCATCTGTCCTGTGTGTCAGTGTGTGGCCGGCACACAGTGTAAAAATAAACCAGGTGGTGCTATCGACGGGTTATTATTACCGCGAGCTTCTCTGCTGCTGGCAGTGGCGCCCGTGGCCCTGGAAGCCGAGCTGGCTGGGATCGATCAGGCTGCCTCCAGCAAGGTGCTCCTCTCTGAAGAGGTTTCAGTGTTTCGCCTGCAGCTATTTTTAGGGGCTCAGGCTCCACAGCTGAGGCCTCTCTCAAATGATGCCCTGGTGGCCAGGCCTGGGAGGAGCCCCTGGTGCAGAGCAGGCAAGGCCCCCTGGGGGACACTGTCTGTGGTGGTGGCGGCGGGGCCTGGCTTCCCCTTGTCACACTGGGGAACCCTGGGCCTCGCTCTCAGCCTCCAGCTGGGAGGATGGCCTGGGGCCCACTCAGGCTGTTCTCCGAGTGTTTCTGGCCTGCTTGTGCAGTAACTAGGAGCATGGCACCCCACGCCCAGCACCAGGACTCGGTCAGACCTGACCCCTTAACATGCACGTTCACACGCATCACAGCCGCTGCCCATGTAGGAGCAGCTGAGCAGAGCTGGCAGCCAACTCCTGGAATGGAGGGGAAGACTCAGAACAGGGGACCTGGGCAGCAAGGTCCAGCTCCCTGACCTTCTCTGTGTGTGGCACGGGCCAGCAGGGACCTACCTCGAAGCGGATGGCCCCGTTCCCATCAGCATCGAAGGCGTTGAAGAGAAAGTGTGCGTAGGTGGTGGCATCTGGGGAGAGCAAGGGTGAGGCTGGGTGGGGACGTTGGATGTCTGCAGGCCCACCCGCACCCTGGCCGCCCCAGGGAGGGGGTCCCAGCTTTGCCTGGGGCAGGAGACTCTTCAAAAGGGACAGAAGCTGTGCCAGTCCTCCAGAAGGCAAGCAGTGGCACCAGGGTGTGGGTGGCAGCTGGATCTCCTTCCCGCGAATGGGATGGGGGCGGGGCTTTGGAGCAGCCCCGCCCACCTCGCCCCGGACTCACCTCCCTGAGGGAAGAACTGCGAGTAGATGAGTTTGAAGGTGTCCTCGTCCACCAGGCCCGTGGGACACTCCTGCAATGGGAAGTCACCCCCTCAGCCATCCTAGACAATCCCTGCTCCAGGCCAAGTCCACAGCGCCTGGCCTCTCCCTCCCCTGGAGGGCTGCACGCTGCCGAGGCCCAGCTGGCCCTGGGTGGGGGCTGCCCCCTCATGCCAAGCTGCTCCACATGTTCTGCTGAGGAGCACAGTGGCCGTCACAGCGTCCACTCTGGGGCCTGCCCACCCCAGGCAGCTATCCACAACACGCGAGCTCCGGAATGCCCCTGTAGTATCCCTATGCTTTGCAGAAGTTTCTAGGAGGTTCCCTGGGCCAGGGACCCTCCTGCTTGGATGGGGCTGGGCAGCCGGGCTCCTAGGGCCTCTCCACAGGAAGCACTCACGTTCTTGAAGCCCCGATAGAGTGACTGCAGCTCCTTCTTGGTGAACTTGGTCTGTGCCTGCAGCTGGTCCAGCCCCTCTGGCTGGTGGCGCACCGTGGACAGTTCCAGCTCACTGTCACTGCTATCTGGAAGGGACACAGACCCAGGAGGGAGAGACATGTGCTGTGGGCAGGTGCCAGGGCATGAGCTGAAACAGGGCATTGAGGGACTCTCCTTGAATGACACCTATGGTCACACAGGCTGTGCACTGAACAAATGGAGGGAGTGTGATAGAATGGCATGCTTGGGGGTTGTGCCTCACAGCTTCCCTGCTCACTGACAGGGCCTCCCCGCCTGCCTCACCCTCAGGGTGCCCCCCCCTCTCAGCCACACAGTGGGAGAGGCACCAATCAAGGGAGACAGGAAGAAAAAGACAGCAGACTAGGCAAGAGGAACCCTCGACCTTCAAGACCCTCTTCTTAGACCACCCTTCCTTGAGGCCCTCCCGACTTGCGGAGGAGTGGGGGTGCTGCTCATGGCCCACTGCGAGCTCACATGCTGCTATTTGGCCACATCTGGCACAGGGGTGTTATTCTCATTTGAGGAGGGGGCCAGAACTCCAGACCCATGGGGCAGGGACCAGACCTCTCCTTAAAAAAAGAAACCACAAGAAAACACAAACAACGGCTACTACCTTAGTGGGGAGAGGGAATTCTGAGCAGTCTTTACTATTTGTGTTTTTTTTTTTTTTAACATCTTCCTGATTTCTTTTGGTATGGTCACTTTTACAATAAAATAAAGCTGTGAACAAAAGAGCATTGTGCCCCCATGCCTTGTTGGACAGCAGGTTCACATGGGAATGTCACTGTCCCACTGCCAGGGAGGCACGGCTCCCAGGCAAAGCGTCTGCTTCCCCTGCACCATGCAGAATGGTGAGTCAGGCTTGTCTGCAGAGCCCATCCTGCTGTGCCCTGCAGGGGGCGCTCTTCAGGGGCTTCCCACACTGTTGGACCAGAGCCCAGGATGCCTCCCTGGGCTGGGCTCCTGAGCAGAGCTGCTCTGGGCTGGGCGATGAAAGTACCCTGCTTCATTTCCCTGGTCCATGCACAGTCCAGTCTCCAAGGCAACTACTTCCTGTCTTCCTTCTCTTTAGGTCTCCATCCTCCTCCCCATCTTTACCCTGAGATTGATCCCTACTTCATCAAGAAAACAAAAACCACAGAAGGAATTTCCCCAAGCTCCTGCCAGCACACCTGCCCACCTACCTGCACAGGGCCCAGACTCTGCTCTCCCTCTTCTGTCCCTGCGAAGGCAAACCCTCCTGCCTGGGCTGTGGGTCTCGGCTCCTGACCCACTCAACCGTAGGGCTCCAGCAATTCTCCCCACTTCCTCATCGTCTTTCCCTCCTCCTTTCCAGATCATCCCCATTATCAGCATGTTGATAAGTCTGGCAATCCTTAGTCAAAGGGAGCCTAGGCAAACCGTGTGGCCAGCAAGTCCACTGTGGGTAGACACACCCCAGAGGCTCTTCCCCAGCTAAGGGGGTCTGTATAGGAAGCTCACAGCAACAGTCTTTTCCGGGGGCAGGTTGGAGACAGCTCAGTGGTCTATCAGAGCAAGATCAAAATGCAGAGGACCCAGGCCAGGGAGAGCAGGTGATCCCATGAGCACAGAGCAACACGTGGGTGGATGCCAAAACTAAGGTGTGTCCTTCCATTAAGAGGCAGAGTCTTCAGATTGCATCAAAAAACAAAATCCTGCTATATGCTATCTACAAAAAGGATGCCCTTAATACGAAGATGCAGACTGTGGGTAAAAGGATCAAAAGCTGGACATTTCCTGATATACAAAATTCATTTCATCCAGAAGATGGAATAATCTGAAATATAATATAGTCGCCCAGTAACAGAGCTTTAAAATACCTGAAGCAAAAAACCTCAGAACTAAAAGGAGAAACAGATTACACCCTAACCATAGCTGCAGACTTTAACATCCTTTTTCAGTAAAGGGCACAAGTAAATATATGAAAGATTTAGAAGCTATTATCAACCAATTTGGCCTAATTGATATTTATAGAACAAACGTAAAATACACATTCTTTTTGAGAGCACATTCTGTGGTCATCAAGATACACCAGATGCTGGGAAATAAAACAGACTCTGACCACAATGGCAATAAGTTAAGTTCAAAACAAGATATTCAGACTATCTCAAATATTTGGAAATTTAAAAAAAATATACTTCTAACTAACTCATAAGCCAGAGAAGAAAAACTGCAAGGTGAACTTTGAGTTGAATGATCATAAAAACACAGTATATCAAAATCCGCTGGGTGAAGCTAAAGCTGTGCTTAGAGGAAATGGCGTAGTTTTAAATTCCTTCACTGGAAAAGAAGATTGGCACAATCTTGGGGCTCCAGCAATTCTCCCTACACCTTGAGCTTCCAGAGCTAAGCTTTAAAATCTAGAAAAACCAGAGCAAATTAAATTCAAAGTAAGTAGAATAAAGAACATAGTAACCATAAGGTTAGAAAACAATGAAGAAAGGGCTGGGGATGTGGCTTAAGTGGTAGCGCGCTTGCCTGGCAGGCATGGGGCGCTGGATTCGATCCTCAGCACCTCATACAAATAAAATAAAGATGTTGTGTCCACCGAAAACTAAGAAATAAATATTAAAAAATTCGCTCTCTCTCTTAAAAAAAAAAAAAAAGAAAAGAAAAGAAAACAGGCACACTCAGAGAGAAACCAATCAAGTCATCGAGAAATGCAGTGGGCAGGTCACAGACGCCAGATCACAAAGGACTCATTTCCAGAATATATAATGAACTTCCTCCCATTTTTTAAATAGGCAAAAGACTAGGAACTTCACAAAAGAAGATATATAAAGGCCAATTAGCACAAGAAAAGTGCTGACACTGTCAATCAAAGGAGTAAATTAATCCAATTCAAAACACAAAAATGCCCAGTCATCTATAATTCTAAAAACACCAAACACCCGTGAGGATGTGAAGCAACTGGAACTCTCACATGCTGTTGATGGAAGTGTGAGATGGCACAACCCTCTGGAGAGCTACTTGGCAGTTTCCTACAAAGTTAAAACACACATCAACCTTGACCTACTTACACAAGGTAAGCAAAGATAAAGTGAAAATATTCTTCCACAAAAAAGACTTGTTCAAGAATACTGATAATAGCTCTATTCTTTTTTATATTTTGTCTTTATTATACTTTTTGGTGGTACTGAGGATTAAACCCTCCTGATCTACATCCCTAGCCATTTCTGTTTTTCCTTTTGAGACGGGATCTCACTAAGTTGCTCAGGCTGATCTTGAACTTGCCATCCTTCTGCCTCAGCCTCCTTTCTTCCTTTTTTTTAATATTTATTTTTAGGTGTAGATGGACACAACGCAGTGTCTTTATTTTTTAATGTGTGGTGCTGAGGATCGAACCCAGGTCCCACCGGTGCTAGGCGAGTGCTCTACTGCTGGTACTGCTGAGCCACAATCCCAGCCCTATTCTTTTCTTTTTCTTTTTCTTTTTTTTTTTTTTTTGGTTGTTGATGGACCTTTACTTTTATTTATTTATTTATTTATTTATTTATTTATTTGGGGGGTGCTGAGGATCGAACCCCATGCCTCATGCATGCTAGGCAAGCGCTCTACCACTGAGCCCTAGCCCCAGCCCAGCTTTATTCTCAACAGTCCCTAACTGGAACTGACCCAAACAATCAGCAGAAGCATGGAAATGTGGCACATTTATTGTAATGGAACACTAGTCTCCATTTAAAAAAGAAGGGACCATTGATACATGTCACAATGTGGATGCCGCTCAAAAATATTGTGCCGGGGAAAGATACCAGATGTGAAAGCGTTTACACCGGCGTGACTCCGTGTATACAAAGGCCTAGGGCAGGCAGCGCTAATGGCACTGTGATGGAAAGCAGCGCAGCAGGGGACGTGGGGGGGCACGCTCGTCCAAACTCAGGGGACTGAACTGAGGCCTCTGTGCATTTTGTTGCATGCAAATTAGACCCAAATTGACAAGAAAAGACTGAGGAGACTTCTGCTTTCGGTGGTGACAGGACGTGAGCGCAGACTTACCTTCCCACTGCAACCGACTTTAGAACTGGAAGAAATATGAGAGGAGAGTGTTTTCGGGGCTGGATGACGGCACAGGGCTGCGATCGTGGCCAGCAGGGAACTGAAGCGAGGTCCGCAGTCCCCTGGGACGTCTGCCTGGAGACAGTTTCCAGACCGTGGCACAGGGAGTGGGACGTGAGCTAAGGCGCAGCTGGTAAGGCTGGGAGGGGAGCTTGGGCTACTAAGGCAGGTGGAGTGTTCAGAGCAGCGTCCCGGGGAGGAGTGGCCACAGGAGTCTGGGTGGGCCTTCCCCTGGGGGTCTTGACCAAAGGCTGGGCTGCAGGATGAGACTCCACCAGGCCAGCAGAAGGTGGCTACTGGGACCGGGGAAGGTGGGATGAGGGGCACAGGGACATATGGGAAGTCATGCAGTGGTGGGACCAGTTGGGGAACTGGCTCAGGCAGAATGTCGATACCCTACCTCAGGGGTCAAGATGAAATTCCAGAAAAGCTGTGCTTTAGGAGTGAGGACCCTGCCTGAGGAAGAGCATGCTCTACACCTAAGGGCAAAATAAATATGAACCTCCTCTGGGGAGAAAGCCTAAAATAAATTCTACAAAAATCAAGCAATCTGCCAGGCACATGGTGCACACCTGTAATCCCAGTGTCTCAAGAGGCTGAAGCAGGAGGATCACAAGTTCAAAGCCAGCCTCAGCAACTTAGTGAGGCCCTAAACAATTTAGCGAGACCCTGTCTCAAAAAAAGACACAAAAAGGGGCTAAGGGATGTGGCTTAGTAGTTAAGCGTCCCTGGGTTCAATCCCAGTACCAAAAAAAAAAAAAAAAAAAAAATCAAGAAATCTGTCAGTAACTTCTTAAGTGTCTGTCAAAATTCAATAGATTTATATCAAGATATATAATTTAGACAACATAATTTCATAGGACATAACATTCATAATGTCCAACATAGAATAAAAAATTAAAAGACATGAGAAGCAGCAGGAAAATGTGATCATAATCAAAAGGTAAAGGAGTGAGCAGAATTAGTAGATTTTTATAATTGGACTTATTATTAGAATTACTAAAATGAGCTTTAAAACAAACATTACCACCATGTTGAAAGATCTAAAGGAAAGAAAAGAGCAACAGATGGGGATCTTGGTGGGAAAATTATTTAAAAAAGAATGAAACATAAGTTTTAAATCTGAACAATAAAATCTAAAATAAAAATTCATTTGATTAATTTAGGATGCACATGACAGAAGACAAAGTCAGTAAGCTTACAAGAGATAGATATCATCCAAACTGAAGTCAAAGAGAAAAAAATATCAACATCATGCAGAGTCTCAATGATAATATCAAGCATTCTAACATATTTATTTAAAATATCAGAAGCAAGCAGGTTGGGTGAGGTGGTGCACACCTGTGATCCCATCTATTAGGGAGGCTGAGGCAGGAGGATCATGAGTTGAGGGCAGCCCAGATGGGATAAATAACAGGACTGTCTTAAAAATAAAAACCCACAAAAACAGAAACAGAGGAAGGAGAAACTAGGATATAAAAAACGTTTGCAGAAATGATGGCCAAAGTTTCCCTGAATTTGTTGAAAAATATCAATTTACCAATCCAAGAAATTCAATGAAACTCAAGAAACACAAATCAAAAGAAACATCATGCTTAAACTGATGAAAATTAAGGACAAAAAAAGGGCAATTTTTAAAGTAGCTAATGATCATGCTTGAATTTTGATTCTAAAATCAAAAATGTTCTCTCCACTTTCCCCTGTCCCAGTAGATACCTTCTTTTGGTGGAGTCTCATAAACATACTGCAGAGAACACAAATGTCCTCTACCGTACTGCATACCTTAAAATATTATTCAGTATTTATTCCTGAAAAAATTACAAAATCCAGACTTTTATGGGAAGAACTTCATTGGGTTTCTGTGAGGATTAAAAGAGAAAACATGGAATAGCAATTGATTCATTGTGAGCACTCAGTTAATAAACTTTGCTGGAGACTAAAAATAAATAAACAAACAAATAATAAATAAAAGTGGCTGGTGAGGAGGGGAACCACTTAGAACAGCAACGAGAAAGACACCTGACTTCTCATGAGAAATGATGGAGGTCAAATCAATGGAACAAACTTTTAAATAACTGAAAGAAAAAAATGTCGGTCAACTTAGAGTGAAATAAAGTCATTTTCAGATAAATGAATCATAGAGAATTTGTTGTCAGCAGAACTTCACTAAAAGAAATGCTCAATGAAGCATGTTGAGATAGAGGAAAATGATATGAAATGAAAATCCACATCTGCAGGAAGTAAAGGGAAACTAACAGGAATATTTTGAACTGAATCTATGCGGAGGGTAGATCCAGGATTTGGTGAGTGCAGCTAACTCAGTATTTTGAGGAAAATGTAAAACATTACATACCTATTTTAGGAATGGAGAACATTTTCCAACAAAGAATATAAACTTCCACCTAAGAAACTAAAAGTAGAGGAGAAATATACACAGAAGGTAAGCAGAAAGATGAAAATAGGAAAATAGAAGAAAGAAATCAATGAAACTAAAAATAAAAAATAGAGAATATCAAGGAACCCAAAATATGAAAACATTGACAAAACTGATGCTGTTCTGGGAAGAATAAAAAAGAAAAAAAATAGATATAAAATACCGGTATCAGGAATAAAACAGGGAAAATAAATGCAGATTTTCAAGACATTGAAAGGATACAAATAAAATATTGTGAACAAGTCTTTGTACACAAATTCAACAATTTTGATAAAATAGACCAATTCCTCAAAAAGCACAAACTAGGGGCTGGGGTTGTGGCTCAGGGATAGAGTGCTCACCTAGAATGTGTGAAGCACTGGGTTTGATCCTAAGCACCACATAAAAAAATAAATAAAATAAAGATATTGTGTCCATCTACAACTAAAAAAATAAAGAATAAAAAAAGCACAAACTACTCATGTTGGCCCAAGATGGAAAAGATAACATGAACTGCCCCAGTTGATCCTCCTTATGAACACAGGTGCAAAGATTCTGAACAAAATATCAGCAACCTGAATCCTTGTGTGCATAAAAATAACAATACATCATACCAAGTAGTGTTTTCCAGGAATGTGGGGCTGATTTAATATTTGAAAACAAATCAATAGGATTCACCATATTAATAGTCTAAAGGAGACATCAATTGATGTGACATGATCATCCATAATGTGGGGAAAAAAAACTTCAGTGAATTAGACCTGGAAGGGAATTTTCTCAATTTGATAAAGGGCATCTACAAAAAAAAAATCTATATTTCACTATATTTAACACCAAACTTAATAGTGAAACACTGAATGTCTGTCCCCTAAGATTAGATGAAAGGCAAGAATATCTGTCCTTCCCACCCCTGTTCAACAACACTGAAAGTCCAGCCAGTGCAATAAAGAAAAAGAATAAAAGGAGGGAATGAGGGAGGGAGGAAGGAAACACAGTGAATTGCAGGGGTGATAAAACTGAAGGTCCCCTTTCTTGTCTCTTTTATCTGTTTTTGAAGCTAAAGAGAAAGAAAAAGCCAAACCATTCCTACTTGCAGATGATGTCTATCTACATGGACAGGATTGCCTATGTAGATAATCCCAAGAAATCTACAAAACCAAGTAAAGAAAAAAAAAAAACCTTAATAAGTGATTTTAACAAAATCACAATAAAGTCTACATACAAAAATCAATCACGTGAGCAATGCACAATTAGAAAAAAATAATTTAGGCAAAAGGGTTGTCTTAGTCCCTAAGCTGTATGGCACTGTAGTGCTATAGCTGAGTACCACAAACGGGGTAATTTATAGTTTATTTTTATTTTTGGCATCAGTGATTGAACCCAAAGGTGCTTAACCACTGAGCAACATCCTCAGTCCTTTTATTATATTTTATATAGACACAGGATCTCACTGAGTTGCGTAGGGCTTCACTGAGTTGCTGAGGCTGGCTTTAAACTCACGATCCTCCTGCGTCAGCCTCCTGAGCCGCAGACTGGGTAATTTACAAAGAATAAAGATTTATTCATCTCATGGATGTGGAGGCGGGGAGGTTCAAGGTCAAGGGACACATCAAGTGAGACCCTTCTTTTTGGTGGGGACTCTGCAGAGTCTTAAGGTGGCATAGGTGAGACAGAGGAAGCAAGCTAGAGAGAGCTGCTTTTATAAAGAAGCCATTCATTCGATAACCCATTAACCTACTAATGCACCGATCCATGAATAGATTAATCTATTTATGAGGGCACAGCCCTGATGACTCAATCACCACTTCATGGTACCAGTGGGTACTTCCTAAAACTTCACCATGAGTATTAAATTTCAACATGAGATTTGGTGGGGAAATTCAAGCCATGCCAGGGGTCTTCTGAATTGCAGTGGTGATAATGTCTCTTTCATCTGTTTTTGAAGCTAAAGAGGGGAGGGGGAAGGGTGATGAAGACTTTCTGTGCTTCTTAGAAACTCCTGGGCACTTGAACTTTGACGAGTACAGGAAGGTTCTAGGTGTGGGTTTTGCCACTAGGCAGAGGGAAATGTGCCCAAACCAACAGCAATTTTAAGTCAGGAAGGAGATGAAGCACGTTTAAGAATATGGAGATTAGTTTCCAGCTGGGAGAGGAGCTGGAGGAGATGACTGTAGGTGACAGAAACTGTCAATCTGTTGCTAGCTAGGATAGAGACAAACCTGTTTATGAACAGATGTGGGATGGCTGAGAAACAAATTTTGTAAGAGAAATTAAAGATGGAAAATGATCATGACTCTTCCATGATGCTGCCGTCCACCACTGTGAGAAGCCATAGGAAGGTCCCTGGTCTGTGACTGGAGGACTCTTCAGTTTTCCTGTTTATTCAAGTCTCAGTGGTATCTTGCACAACAGCATGAATGATGACTAATTAATTACAAGGTTATCCTTGGTGTGGAGGTGAGAAGTTTGTAATTTAAAATTGTTTTTTTCTCCAAGCAATTAGCCCAACTTTGATCTGCAAATTCATTATGTATTATAATTTCTATTAGAATTTTAATTCATTTTAATAAAGTAAGGAACTAAATACAGCTTATAATTCTCTTTGAATGCAAAGTAAATTGGAATAAAACTCTTCCACTGATGTAAAAAATAAGTAACCAAATTTTAAAAATGACACTACGAACAATCACATTCCCCACCAATAAAATACATCTAGTAAAACATGTGCATGTATGTAAAACTGAAGATCTGATGAAAGAAATCACAGAAGATCTAAATAAATGAAGAGGCATACCATGTTCATGGATTGGAAGATTCAGTATCATAAATATGTAAATTATCTTCCAAATGACCTACAGATTTAACACAATTCTTATTAAAATCCCAGAAAGTTTTCTGGTACATATAGAGTATTCTAAAATTTACATAGACAAAGGAACTAGAATAGTTAAAACAATTTGGCAAGAGAAGAATAAATATATTGCTAAATAAAAAGGTAAACACAGACTGAGAGAAAACATTTGCAAATCACATATACGACAAAGGACATCCAGATTATATTAAAGAACCCTTAAAACTCAGCAGAGAACAAAGAGCCCAAATTAATAAATGGGCAAAAGACGTGATCAAACGCTTTGCTATGAAGGATATATGGACAGTATATGAAGATGCTTAGCACCCTTTTCCATTAGAGAAATACAAATCAAGCCCACAGTGAATTACTACTATGCACCTATTAGAATTGTTTAAATAACAAGTACTGATAGTGTCAGGGTGGTACAGATGCAGAACGACTGCAGTGCATTCTGCTGACAGGGGTGAAAAATGGCACCGTCCCTCTGGAAACCAGCTTGCCAAAACACACACTTACCATATGACCCAGCCATCCACTCCCGGTTACTTATCCAAATGAAATAAAACCAATGATATTCCCACAACCACATTTAGGCCCTCATCTATGGTGATTTTAATTCATAATTGCCCCAAACTGGAAGTGGCCCAATGTCCTCCAACCAGCACACCAATAGAGTGTGGCACACCGGGATGAGAAGGACAAACTCCCGAGACAATCAAGAACAGGAACGAATTTCAAATGCAGAAATCAGAGAAAGATTCCAGGCACATGAGGCCAAATAGTTCAGGGCTCCATTTATATGACATTCTGGAAAAGATAAAATCATAGAAAATTAAAGCAAAAGACCAGTGGCTGCTGGGACCTGGCGGGGTGTTGGGGGGAGGGCAAGAGAGGGGCTGACCATCAAAGGGGGGGTGGGAGGGTTATTCTCCATCCTGTCTGTGGGCCTGGCCACACAACTGTGCATTTGTCAAAACTCATGGAACTGAACACCAGAAAAGGTGAATTCTACACTGGATAAAATTAAAATGAAATAAAAATGAGAATAAGTGCCTATAGAAGAGAAGGAAATGGAGGAATAAAGGGTAAAAAAGGAATCAAGAAAGATGTTTTATATTTTTTTTTAAAGAGAGAGGGAGAATGAATCTTTTTTTGTAGATGGACACAACACAATGCCTTTATTTTTATGTGGTGCTGAGAATCGAACCCGGGTCCCGCCCGTGCTAGGGGAGTGCTCTACCACTGAGCCACAATCTCAGCCCCTGGACTGGCTCTAGCTCAGCGGTTCCTTCGACACAGAATCTACAAGAAAGATGTTTTAAATGAGTCAAAGTTGAGGATGTCCTATGAACAAAAGAAGAGAAAATCTCTCTCCTGAGAGTCAAAAAGCAAAAACCAAGACAAACATCCCAAACCTGCTCTTTTCTCTATTAAAAAAGTGAGGATGACAAAACTACCTTGATTCACTTTCTGATCTTTATCTCTCCATCTTCTGATCTTTTTCTGATATTTATCTCTCCATCTTCACTTCTTTTGTTACTTTTCTCCCTTGAACTAACTCCACTCCCAGCCAATGGCTTTTAAAAGGATGATCAGTGATCTCCAATTGTGAATCTGCTGGTCAATACAGTAATTTTGATTTCAAAATCATCTGAGGGCAATATGCCCATCATACTCTGAAAGACACATGCAAACCCTAATCCAGATGCTGACTCACTGAGTCCCAACTGCACAGGTACACAGTAATCAAGAAGGTGTCCCCTGGAAGAGGGTGAGGGGGAACCGCGTGGAAATCTTAACTCAGAAAAGGCATTGGATAAACTCCACACCTATTTATAATAAAACAAACAAGCAAGAACTCTAGCAATCTAGAGGTCAAAGGGAACTTCCTAACTTTCGAAGTTTATATTTAAAAAGCACATTGTCAAAAAAAATGTACAGAAAGTATTACATTTAATGGCAAAAGCTCAGATCATTCTCTTGAAGATCTAGGACAAGACAAGATTGGCTACGATCACCACTAATCAATGTCCTGCCAATGCTAGGAGGAAACTTAGAGAAAAGAATGCATGGTGTAAGAACTGGGAAGGAAAGAATAAAACTGACATGATTTTCAGTGATACGGTTCCTACAATGACCCAAAGAATCAACAGATGTGAGAGTTCAGTAGAGTTGTCTGATGCAAAAGAAATTTATTAAAATCAGTAGTTCTCTACATCAGTAATAACCACCTAGAAAAAAATAACTAAAAAGAATAACACTCAGCAACAAAACCAAAAGGATCTAAATATTAACCAAAAATCAAAGGACCTCTATATAGAAGGATAATCTGAATAAATTAGACATTCCACCTTAGATAAGGCCATATACTTTTATAAAGATGTCATTTCTCCCCTAAAGTATTTTGTAAGCAAATTCAATTCACCCCACCCCCAAATCCAGGGCAGGGGTGTTGCTTGGTGTAAAGTGCTCATCTCTGACCCTTCTCCCGCCTCCAGACTGCCCACCCAGACCCAAGGCTCCATCACCACCTCGATGGTCTCCCCTGCGTGTGCAAGGCTCTGGGTGTGATCCCTGGCACTGCTTAAAAAAAAAAAAAAAAAAAAAAAAAAAAAAGTCCAGTTGGATTTTTTGAGAACTTTGGCAAATAAATTCTGAAATGTATGTGGAAGAATTTTTTAAAATTAAAAATTAAATTAAAATTTAAAATAGAAAACCCACAAAAACCTAAAAAGCAAGAATAAAGGAGTTTTCCCTCTGGGCACAGTGGTGCATGCCTGTAATCCCAGAGGCTGAGACAGAAGGATCTCGAGTTCAAAGCCAGCCTCAGGAAAAGCGAGACACTAAGTAACTCAGGGAGACCCTGTCTCTAAATAAAATACAAAATTGAGCTGGGGGTGTGGCTCAATGATTGAGTGCCCCTGAGTTCAATCCCTGGAAAAAAAAAAGGAGTTTTCCCTATCAGATAATAATGTATATTGCACAGTCACTATAATAAAAATTGTATGGTTGGAATACACCAATGAAAAGACTAGGGAGGTCAAAGAGATTCAGGTATTTTTTTTAATTTTTAATTTTAGATATACAAAACAGTTGAATGTATGTCGACATATTACACACATGGAGTATAGCTTCCCATTCTTGTGGTTGCACATGACGTGAAGTTACACTGTTCGTGTGTTCTTATATGAAGTAGGAAAATTATGTCCAATTCATTCTACTGTCTTGAGACTCAAATATTGCGGGGAATTTTATAAAAGTTCAGATTGTTTAGTAGATGGTCTTAGGAACATTAGAGCACCAAAAAGAAAATAAATCTAGATTTCTTCCTTAGAACACATGCAAAAAAAGAAAAAAGAAAAAGAAAGATGACTTAAAGATCCCTATGCAAAAGGTAAGCTATAGGGTTAAAATAAAATCAAAGGGCCTCTTGTTACCTACAGTAATAGAAAAAATTCTTAAAAAAACTTCAAAAGCTCAGACCATAAAGGAAAAAAAATAATTGATGAACCCAGTTACATAAAAATGAGAGGTTTCTGTTCAACAAAACATAGAGTTTGAAACGCATAGAGTTTACAGATGTCCAGAGCAGACGATCTCTGAGAAGGAAAGGGAAAGATGATCAGACGCCTGAAAGACACTCCAAGTCAGTAACAGCAGGACAATGCAGATGAGTTGACAAGGCCACACCTCCGAGGTGACCGAGAAATGATAATAGGAATCCCCTCCTTGGTAGCGGGGGTCTGGGAGTGACTTAGGGAACCTGTCCACCTCGGGTCCTCCCCCAGCCTGCTCACCCGGGCCTTCCAGCTCCTCCTGCCACATCCTGCCCCTGACCCCTTCTCCCTTGTCCACAGCCCCACCAAGGCCCGGGCTCCAGCACCACCTCTTCTGCCTGGATCCCGCCAGCCTATTCTTCCCGGGACACTGGAGGAGCCGTTGAATACACACCAGGCCCCCTTTGCTCCACAGCGGTCCCAAGCTGACAAATCTCTAAGTAGCCAATAAGTGTCCCCCCTGCTTGACCTCATCTGCCCCATCTTGGTCCCTACTCCCTTCCCTTCAACCGCTTCGGTCTCTGATCACTCGTTCTGTAGACTGAATTCTGAATTTTGTCCCCTGCCCCCAGAGTCACAGTTAAAGCCCTCATGCTCAATGTAACTGTGTCTGGGGACAGGGTCTTCAGGAGGTCTTTGGTAAGGTTTGCCCTCCAAAGGCTTGGTCCCCAGAGGGGTGTATTGGGAGGTGCCTAGCAGGAGGTCCTTAGTCACTAGAGGAGTGTCTTCCATAGGGACTGTGGGACCCTGCCTGGAGCTCACAGCATGCTCCTGCCAAGATGCGCCACCCTCATCAGAGGCCCTGACCAGCATCCTGCCTCGTCCTGAACTTGAACCTTCAGAGACTGTGGGCCTGCACCTGGAGGCACTTGGGGGCCACGCTGGGTGGGTGGAGCCTCCCCTGGCGGGTGCGCGGGTCACTGCCTTGGGATTCAACTGTAGAGTCTCTGGGCAAAGCCTGCAGATGTCCCAGGCCCCAGCCCTCCCTGTGGCTTGCCCCCGTTGGGCATGGCAGGGTCCAGAGAGAGAGCTGGGGCTGCAAGACTCAGGCCTCTGACAGCAGGCAGGAGGGTCAAAGGGCAGTCTGGGAAGAGGGTCTAAGGTGAGCCAAGTGGATGTGGTATGGGAGCCACCAAGTCCCCAAAGCTGGGAAGGTTTGTCTGGCCTCCTTTCCAGAATGGCCTCCTTGGCCACGGGTGTCACAATGAACCGACACAGAGAACGGAGTGAAGGGGACCTGCAGCGAATGGGGAGAGTGCCGCTGGGCCAGGCGACACCTCACCCTGCCACAGGTGATGGCTGGTGCCGTCCACCAAGGCTGGGTTGGAAGCACCCAGCGGTGGAAGACAAGGCAGGAGGACGGCTGCCCGGCTCCTCAGTGTCACTTTAGAGTGCTGTCGGGGGGAACCACTGTCAATCAGGCCTCAGGCTCTGTACATTCAGTCTGTAGAGGTTGCTGGGACACAATTGTGACATGTGCCCACGGTCTCCCACTCGACCTCTCCCTGAGCGTGGTCCTCCTGTCCCTCTCCCTCCTTAAGGGTTTTCTTTTTTCTTTGGTACTGGACTGGACCCAGACGGCCTTTACCACTGAGCTGCATCCCCAGTTCTTTCCTTTTTAATTTTTTATTTTGAGACAGGGGTCTTGCTGAGTTTCTGAGGCTGGCCTTGACCTTGCAGTCCTCCTGCTCTGGCCTCCTGAGTCGCTGGGAGGGCCGGCGTGTCCCACCGTGCCTAGCCTTTTCTTGATATTTTAAAGTTCAATGTCCCAAAGTCATATAATAACCTGACAGATGGCAAGCTGGGCTTTCTTTCAGGATGTAAAAGTCCCAGTCCAGTTCCTGACCTGTACCCCATTGCCCTCTCTATTCGAGACCTGCCATCAGGGGCTCGACCAAGGTGGATCCCCATCTTTGATTTAGTGAGCTGAGAGGCATAGTGCTGGGCCTGGGTGTTCTGGGCCCACCCCCCACCCCCGATGGCTGAGCTCAGCAAAGCTTCTCTGGGCTGCCCTGTGGGCCTTCAGCGGCTTGTCCCCAGCAGGGAGAAAGCACAGACTGCAGACTCCCCCAGCCTCCTCCTGAGCCCACCGTCCCCGCCTGCCATCGCCCATCCTCGCCCTCTGAGGCAAACTCCAAGCACCCTCTGCACTCACTGCCCCCAGCCCTCTGGAGCCCGGCTGTTCACGTGGTCCCCTCACCACCCCTCCCCAGAGCTGCTGGGCACGGTCCCCCAGGTGCACAGCAGCACATTCACAGTCACCTGTGTGCAGCCTGGCACACGCTCTGCCCAGGTCTCCAGGGCAGGGCCAGGTGTGTGCAGGTGAACCTGGTATTTCAGAAAGCGTCCATGTGATCACCGAGACAAGACCCACCAACTTCCTTACAGCCATTTTACCTTTCAGTGCAAGGTTTGGTCTGATTTACTGATGGGAGGCCCTGGAATCCTTGCAATCTTGGAGCCTCTGAGGGCCTTAACGTGGTCCCTAGTTGGTGACTTAACACCATACCCGTCCCAGTGACCGTGCATTGTGGAGGAGGGCTGGGTGACTTTGTAGGTCCTCTGGGGACCTGACTGCCACCCCAGGAGCCCAGCCTCTTAGGGCTGAGTGGGTTTGGGCCCACCCCACTGGGGCCTCTGGGTGACAACAGTTCACAGGGCTTGGGGAAGAGAAGGAGCATGCACTGAATGGGGCTCCCCACTCCTGCCTGGGCTGGTGGGCCTCAGCCCTCACTTTGATTTTGCTAGTCAGGTGACTCCTGGGTCCCACAGAGAAGTCCCAGAACTGCTGTGGGATGAGGGGAGACTGGGACAAAACTCCCTTTTCAGACTAGGTTGCCCCTTACCAGTCCAGAGGCCCTGGACTTCTTTTATATATATATATATATTTTTTAAAGAGAGAGTGAGAGAGAGAGAGAGAGAGAGAGAGAGAGAGAGAGAGAGAGAGAGAGAATTTTTTAACATTTATTTTTTAGTTTTTTGGCGGGCACAACATCTTTGTTTGTATGTGGTGCTGAGGAGAGCGCGCTACCGCTTGAGCCACATCCCCAGCCCGACCCTGGACTTCTAAGTAAGAATTCTGTGTTAGTCAGCTTTCCATTATTGTGACAAACTACCTGAGACAAACAACATATAAGCAGGAAACGTTTAAAATCTTGGTTCATGGTTTCAGAGGTTTCAGTCCATGGCATGTGGTCCTTGTTGCTCCGGGCCTGTGGCAGCACAGTACAACATGGTCAGAGCACACAACTGAGGAGGCTGCTCACCTCAGATAGCCAGGAAGTGAAAAGAGAGGAAGAGAAAGGGCAGGGTCCCAATCTTCCCCTCAAAGACACACCCCAATGACCTAACTTCCTCTCACGAGGCCCCACCCACTAAATGTTCCACCGCCTCTAAGTAGTGCCACAGGCTATGACAAGGCCTTTAACACCTGGCCTTTGGGGGACATTCCAGACCCAACTGTAGCAACCTCCTTTGAAAATCTGTGGCTAAATGCCTTGAATCCACAACCGGGGTCAAGGTGCTGGACAGTAGAGTCTGACATGGGGAAGCAGGGGGCCTTGCCATGTCCCCCAGCCTCCAGCAGCACGAGACTCACACCATCTTCTAGAATCACCTCAAGACAGAGCCCTCTCCTCCAGGGACCTGACCCCACAGAGAGAAAGGAAGCCCCCTGACCTGAGGACGGCCTGCAAGGGTCTCCCTGCTCCCCCTGCCTTCAACTGTAGACTGTGACACGAGGCTGTGGTGGACTTGAGCTGGGACAGTCTGGGCAAGAAAGGAGGAGAGCTTGCGCCTCCGTGCACCGGCTCTGCCCAGCCCCATCCTGCGAGCTCAGCACACGATTGCCACAGTGGGTCCTCACAGGGGCTCCACAGGGAGACTTCTCCCACTCTGGATTTGAACCCAGGTAGCTGGCTCCACTTTGGGCTCCTGACAGCTGTTCTAGACTGTTCTAGAAAGACTGGGACATGTGCCCAGTGGTTCCCTGGCCCTCAGTTAGAGCAACATCCAGGGCAGGTGCCCCAGCATTCTGGAAGGTCCTGGCTCTGCCATTCTCTGGCTGGGCAACCTCAGGAGAGTCCCTCATTAGCATTGAGCCTTGGTTTTCTCATCTATAAAATAGGCCTGCTGATGAGCACAAAGTTCGGACAGGCCCAAAGTGTCAGACACAGAGAGGTAATCACTAGACACTCATTGACGTCAGCAAGTCAGTCCTGGAAACTCAGCCTGAGGAGCTGCCGGAGTCCTGAGGGCCTTGCAGTTTACAAATGGTGGTGGATGCTGCATGGAGAGGGCATCCAGGGCACTCCAAGCGGCACCACTGGTGACTTAGGCTGTTTTCTGTTGCTGTAACAAAATACTTGAGGCTGGGTAATTTTATGAAGAGGTTTGTTTGGTTTGTGATTCTGGAGGATCCAAACGGCATGGTACCAGGGTCCTGGTGAGGGTCCTCCTGGCTGTGTCACAACATGGCCGAGAAGCAGAAAGGAGACTGGCCCCATAGGGAAGAGATTACATGGTCAGACAGGAAACTAGAAGGTCTCAGGGCCAGGCTTGCTCTTATACTCTGTGGGAACTGACCAGGATCCTGGGAGAATTCACTAACCCTGCTGAGGACGGCGACCCCGTGACCTAACCCTCTTCCATTAGCCCCTACCTCTGAAGGTCCCACCACCTCCACGCCAACACACAGGACCACGCCTCAGGCACGTGAACTTTGCAGGGACCACCTCCCCTGTCTCCACACCAGCTGGAGGGACCCTCCCCTCAGAGGCCACCTTCCCAGGGGTCACTTCCCAGCAATCACTTCCCCTCCTGGTGGCCTCGCCCTCTGGGCACACAGTGGGTGCCTGGAATGTCTGTGCCAAGAGCAGCATTCAATTTCCATTTACTCAATGCCATGGTTTGGAGGTGGCCCGAATGTGACCCCCAAGCCTTTGCGTGTTGAAATCAATGTCCACTGTGAGACAGTGAGAGGTGGAGACTTTATGTGACTCTGGTGTTCGGAATGGGGCCTTGGGGAGGTGAATAGGATTAGTTAAGGTCACCAGGATGTTGTCCCAGGATTGAATCCTGGTGGCTTTAAAAGAAGAGGGAGAGACTGGAAGGGACACATACACACATGTGCTCCCTGTCTCTTGCCATCTTGTGCCACCTTGGGACTCTGCCAGCAAGAAGGCCATCACTAGATGTGGGCCCTTGACCTTGCAGTTTCATAACCGTGAGCCAAAATAAACCTGTGTGACTTGCCCAGTCTGTGGTATTGTTATTGGCAGCAGAGGACGGACCCATACGCTCAATGCTGGCCGCTGGCCAGGCCACGCTGGGCATGCTCAGAGGCCATCAGTATATAGACACAGTCCCAGCTGCCCTCAGAGGCCACAGGCGGTGGGGACGTGATCGTGGAAAATTTGAGGGCGGTGTCATCTAACACAACCTCAAGGGGCAGGTGGTGGGGGGATCAGGGAAAGTCCCTGAGTGGCCGGGGCCTCACGTGTAGAGGAGGAAGAGGAGCTCAGGGAGCAATGACTGGCCCCAGGGAAGCTGCTGTCCCAGCCCTTCAGCCTGCTCCTCAACTTAGACACTACTGTCTTTTGGGCCGGAAGCTTCCCTGTGGTGGGGGCACCTAGTGGGTGAGTCCGGTGGACCCTATGGGGACTCAGTTCCAGCCAGCTCTGGGTGTGAGTCTGCCGGTGGTCCCCAAGGCAGACCGGCTGTGTCTCTGACCCCCACCACCCCTCCAGGTGGGAAGCGTCTCTTCTTCTCCCTCTCCCTATGGCCTTGCCTCCCTGTGGTGGTCTTGACCCTGTGGAGGGTTGGGGTCTGGGGAGGCCCTGACCAGCCAACTAGGAGCAGGATGATCTGACTTGGAGGGCAAGGGACGGAGGGCTGATGGGCTCCAGGATTCCAGGGAGGCTCTACTAGGTCTGCTGGTGGCTCCTGTCTCCAGATGACCTGGGGCCTCAGATGTTGATTTGGGGGCCAACAACCACCTCATCAGCAGCACCTGACCTGGGGTTGGAGGACACCCCTTCCTCCCCCGGCCTCCCTTCCTCCTCTCGGCTTCCAGAACATGGCTCTCCATGGCGTTCCTATGACCTTTGGGCCTCTTTATTCCTCCCTTAGCCCTGGAAGCCCCAGTGTTGAGTCCCTGACACGGTCTCTTTTCCATCTCACACACCCCCGTGGTGACCCCCCGGCCCCAGTCTCATGGTGCCGTGTCCCCACCGGAGGCTATTGGTTTGTGAATTTCTCTTTCTAGTCCATGAAGCTCCCCTGAAGAGAGAGAGTGTCTTTCACCACCTCCTTGATGCCCCACTTGGAGTTTTGTGTTTAACAGACATGGTGTAGGCAGAGGGACAGCTCTGCGTGCCGTGATTCCTGGAACCTGTGGATGTGTTGGGTCACAGGGTGAAGGGGTGTTAAGGGTGCCAATGGAATTAAAGTTGCAAACCAGCTGGCTTTAAAACAGGGAAGAATCCTGGGTGTCCAGGTGGGCCCAGCAAAATTACATGGGCCTTCAATAGCAGAGGAGGAACCAGGTGTGGTGCCCACCTGTAATCCCAAAGACTCAGGAGGCAGAGGCAGGAGGACTGCAAGTTCAAGGCCAGTCTCAACAATTCCGTAAGGTCCTAAATAACTTAGTGAGACCCCGTATCATAAGTAAATAAATAAATAAATAAAAAGGCTGGGATGGAGCTCAATGGTAAAGTGCCCTGGGCTCAATCTCCAGTATTTCACCCCCCAAAAAAATAAACTGAAGGAGGAAATCCCCTCTTCCTCGCATCCCATGGAAATCCTACCAGCGCTGCCTCAGCAATGGAGCCAAAAGCTGTCTCCACCTCCCCACCCCACACCACCCCCTCCTGGAGGGCTGCACATGGCTTGCACTGGGGCTTCCAACCCAAACTCTGCTACCCTGCAACAGGGTGGCCAGGGAGCCCTGTTAAAATTCAAGGTCACCTCCCTCCTGTGCTTGGGACCTTCCAAGAGCTCTAGTTTTCTCTAAGAATAAGAACCAGTGTCCTTAAGGAGGCTCATGTCCAGACAGAGCAGGGGTCATCAACCTTGGGTGTGTCCCAGTGACTCTTGGGTAAAAGACAGCCGCTGGTCCCATACCTGGACCCCAGAGGTTCGGGTGGAGGCCTAGGGGCAACTTCCCAACAAGCCCCTGGGTGCTGCTGCTGTTGCACTGGGGAACACACTTTGAGAAACGCTACCCTGGAGGGCCTGGCCCCTGTGGCTGCACGTGCGTCTCCCAAGAAGCTTATACAATCCCAGTGTCTGGGCTCCAGCCAGAGACTCGGGGCTCAATGCCCCACAGTATTTATTTAAGGCTCACCAGGTGATTATGATGACTGACCCACTAAGAAGCGAGGCCCACAGGTCCCGGGCAGCCTCCGCCATCTCCCTTGCCGCGGGTCCCCACTCCCTGCTCTGGCCACATGGAACCCTGTGGACACCCAGTGCCCCCCACTTCCCAGCCTCTGCGCTCTCTGCAGCAGATCCTCTCCTGCATTCAGAGGCCTCCTGTGCCCCTCTGGCCAGCAGCTCTCACACACCTGGCCCCAGGTTCATGGGCAGGGGCTGAGGCACTGGGACAGAGCAGGTTCCAGTCCTCCTTCCTTATTGGCAAGAGTCCCTCCTGAATCCATGGAGCTGCATCAAGCTGCTGCCTGGTACCAGTCTCTGTTGCAGACCCAGGAAGTAGAGTGAGCAGGACAGAGTCCCTGTCCCCACGTGGCTGGCCACAGACTGACAAATAAACTGAGTATTCAGTACCGTAAGGTGGGTCGGGGCTGGGAGGAAAACTCAGGTTTGAGGGAATTTAGGTTCCTGCAGGAGAGTGGGATGTCACCAGCACGTCAGAGTGGCTGGGGCCCCACACCCTCTGCCATGGTCTCAAGCAGTCTATGGCTCAGGGGCCAGACTCACACCCCGTGGGAACACGAGCCCTCTGAGAATCCTACTTCAATACTCAGGAAGACAGACAGACGAACCACACCACACCATGTCTACAACTTCCCTGGCCTCAGGACCTCCATGGGCCTCCCGGGCCCAGACTCCACTGTTAAGCTTGGAGTGTCAGGCACCCCGAGAATCCCGAGCCCTTCAGCCCTGCCTGGGCAGCCTCCGGGTCCCAAAGCTTGGGAGGGATCTCCTCGATGGCCCTCTGGCTGTCCTGCTAGCTCCAGGCTCTTCGGTTCTGAACATCCCCAGGGACTCGTGGCTCTGATTTCTTGCAGACGAGAACCACGGAGGCTGAGAGAGGACAAGGGACCCAGGGAACCACACAGGCGCAAGCTTGCAGTGGTCCTGAGGGACCAGCCCCCTTCCGGCCCCCAGTGGCACTGACAGCAGTTCACGGCCAGGTGGATGGGACAGCCCAGGCTCCTTGCAGCTCATCTGACAGTCCCTTAGACACTGCCCAGCCATTGGGTGCTTCCAGGCCCCTGGCTGGCACTGTTCCCCATCAACACAGAACATCTAGAACTCACAACTCCCCCTCTCTGACCTAAGTAGGAGGGTGGCTGGCTGAGCAAGAGCATGTTTTCAACCACGAATCCGTTCTATTATTACAAGCAATCAATCACTCCTTGCTAGTTACGGCTGAGAGTAATGGTTCACAAAGTCTGCGCGCCGACTCACGCCTGTTGTGGTCCCCGCAGGCAGGAAGCATTACTGGCCCATTTAACAGATGGTGCAAATGAGGCTCAGCATGGTGAAGGGACATCACACCGAGTCTTTGAGGATAATAGGACCCCAGCTCAGGCCTGGCTCTGTTAGGCTCTGGACTCTCCCAATTGTTTCAAAACCCCAGAACTCCGAGGAGCACACGTGAGCACTTAGACCACAGAAGAGAAACTTATCAGAGCTTGAAGCTGGTTTTCAGCAGGTGGCAGAAAGCCTGTGCTGTCTTGCACAGCCCTTGCACCTTGGAAATCAGCCCCTGTCCTCAGCCATCACAGAGGCAAACCTCAACCCTGCCCAGAGCTGAGAGCGAGTGGGCCCAGTTACTAGGTAAAGCCAGGTTAGCTGGTCCTGGTAGAAAATGGGTAGGAGGGGACAGGGGACAGAGATGCCCTGCAGGAGGCAAGACACAGCAGTGGGGAATGCCGGCCCCTGCTCCTATCCCAGGCACCTGTACAGCATTTCCCACTAAGACCCAGTCACAGATGACGCTGCCAGGGTCAGCCTCCAGCCAGCGCAGGCTCCGCTTGGGCCAATTTCCTCCCCAGCTCCCACTTAAGCTCATGGTAGCAGCTCCCTGAACCATTCTGAGGGCTCCTTCTCTCTGGGTCTCATGAACTCACCTAGGAAAGAGGTGTGATGGAACTCCAGGGCTTCTCAGGGGCCTGGGACCGGAGGTCAGGCAAAGATCCTGCCCAGCTCTGGAGGAGAATGGAGGCAGGGCCTTCTTCCTGGCCGTGCCCTTCCCAGGGGCTCTCCAGGAGACTGCTGGGCAGCTCGGAGTCAGGGGAAGATCCTGCTCCCTCCCCTCAGGCCTCTGGCTTCCAGTGGCAAGGGCTGGAGCCTGGCAAGGTCAGCAGAGTGCTGAGGCAGGCAGGACGCCCCTCCTCCTCAGAGGCTGGAGGGAGCAAGCCAGCCCCTTTCCCACCTCCAGAGCTGCACCTGTATTTAGGGACCGATTGGAGGGGAAGTTCCCACCCCTGTGTCAGGGTCTCCTTCCTAACCAGCTGTGCCCTGGAGGGGCCCCTCCTCCTACCCTGCAAAGACAGGCAGGGCCCTAACCATGGCTTGGGAAGCAGCTGCTCCCAGGGGCCTGTCAGGGGTCCAGGAAAGCCTCGGCCTCTGGTTTCAGAGTAGGTCTGTCTCCTTAGTTAATATTTTATTGGGACAGAAATGTGGCACTTGCAGATTTGGTTACTGATCCCCTGGGCCTGAGCTTCGCTGGAGGAGGGGGAACTAGATACCGGCTGGAGGATTGAAAGGGGCGGCCCCTCCTGCCACAGAGGGCTCAAATCACTTGCCCTCTGCTAGGCGCCTCAGAACGAGGGTCCTTCCGGTCATATCCACCCTGTGTTACCTCCTGCCGCTGGGTGGCCCAGGCCAGGGGCGGCTGGGACCAGCGGGCCTAGGACAGCCATGCATGCACAGTCAAGGTGTCACTGGGCACTTAGCTCATATCCACCCCGAGCGCCGCAGCCCTGTCCCTTCTGGGACTCCTCAGAGCCCGAGCTTTCTCTGCTCCTTTAGTCCCAGGCCCAGACCTCCAGAGCCAGGAGGGGGCGGCGGCGGCCGAGACCTCCAGGGCCGCTCCTCGCCAGACCCGCTAAGAAGCGGTGCAGTTGCCTCCCCACAGCCCGATGGCCCCTGGCGAAGGGCAGCGGATGGGCAGGTGGCCACGCATTACCTTCCATGGACATGGGCTCCAGGATGCCGAACTGCTTGAGGACGGCGATGAACAGTAGCACAACCACAGCCATGGCGCACAGCTCCATGCCCTGGATGCCCATGGCGCCTAGGCTTCCTGGGGCCAGGGCGCACCCC